>NC_064838.1:72364377-72673574 GCF_024166365.1 Elephas maximus indicus | reverse complement strand
AAATACAGAATATAGAAAATAGATTATAGAAGAATATAGAGTTTAGAATGTGGAATATAAAATAAATAATATAAAATTCAGAATATAGAATACAAAAGAATACACAGTATAGCAAAATTTAGAATATAGATTATAGAAGAAAATGGAGTAAAGAATGTAGAATATGTGATACAGTACACAGAATATGAAATACAAAATAGAGAATAAAGAATATAGAAGAATTTAGAATATAGAATGTATAATACAGGATATAGTATATAGAAAAATATAGAAAGAACATAGAACATCAAATATGGAATATAGAATACACAAAACTGAAAAATAATTTAGAATATGGAAAAATATAGAATATACAAGAACATAGAATGTAGAATGTAAAAACAATATATATAGAGTAAAAAATATAGAATACAGAGGAATATAGATTATAGAATATACAAGATTATGGAATATAGATTGTAGAATGTAAAAATATAGAATATAGAAAAATATAGAATACACAATGTAGAAGAATATAGAATGTACAATATGAAATAGAGAAAAATATAGTATATAGAAAAATATAGAATATAGAGCACACGACATCGAATATAGTATACAGAGTATGGAATATAAAAAATATAGAACATAGAATATAGAAAAATATAGGATATAGAATATGGAAGAATATAGAAGAACATAGAATATAGAATTTAAAACGTAGAATATAGAATACATAAAAATTTAGGATATAGAATATAGACTAGAGAAGAATATAATATATAGAAGAAGATAGAACATAGAATACAGAATATAAGATATAGAAGAATATAGAATATACATTATAGAAGAATATAGAATATTGAAGAATACAGAATATAGAAGGATATAGAACATAAATTTAGAATATACAATATACAAGGATATAGGATGTAGAATATAGAACATAGAAGAATACAGAATATAGATGACAGTCTACACAATATAGAAGATACAATATAGAATATTTACAAATATGATATATAGAATACAGGATATACAATATAGAAGAATGTAGAATATAGAAAGTAGAGGAATAAGGATTACAGAATATAGAATAATATACGATATAGAATATAGATTAAAGAAGTGTATAGAATGTAGAGTTTACAAGGTAGAATGTAGGATAAAGAATATAGAATTTAGAAAAATTTAGAATATAGAATGTAGAACATAGAATATAGAAGAAAATGGAATATAGGATGTAGAATGTAGAACATAGAATATAGAATACACAAAAGAGAAGAGAGAAGAATAAACAATATAGAAGAATTTAGAATGTAGAATACAGAATTCAGAAGAATACAGATTATAGAACACAGAAGAATATAGAATGTAGAACACTAAATATAGAATATAAAAAATATAGAAGAGTATAAATTACAGAACAAAGAAGAAATACAATATACAATGTAGAATATGGAATATGGAGTATAGAGAATAGAGAAGAATACAGTATATAAAAAAGAGAGAATATAGAATACACAATGTAGAACATAGAACATCAAATATGAAATATAGACTGCAGAGTATGGAAGATAGAATATAAAAAATATAGAATAAAGAAGAACATAGAATTTTGAATGTATAATCTAGAATACAAAATATGTAGAATATAGATTATAGAAAATAGATGATTATGGAATATAGAATGTATAAAGTAAAATATAGAATATAGAATATGCAATATAGAACACTATACAATACAGAATATGGAATATGAAATATAGAATACAGAATAAAGAAAAATATAGTATATAAAAATATAGAACATAGAACTTAGAATATAGAATACACAAAAATACAGAATATAGGATATGGAAGAGTATAGAAGAACATAGAATGTAGAATGTAGAAACAGGATATATTCTAATAAAATATAGAATAAAGAATATAAAATAAGATTATTGAATATACAAGATTATGGAATATAGAATGTAAAATATAGAATATGGAATATAGAAGAATATACAAAGTAGAATATAGGATATAGAATATAGTATAGAGAAAAATATAGAACATAGAGCACACAACATCAAATATAGAATACAGAGTATGGAATATAGAACATAGAATACAGAAAATATAGCATGTAGAATAGAGAAGAATATACAATGTAGAAGAACATAGAATAAAGAATTTAGAATGTGGACTATAGACTACAGAAGAATATAGACTGTAGAATATAGAATAAGGAATAGAGAAGAACATAGTATATGGAAGAATATAGAACATAGAATACAGAATATAGAAGAATATATAATATACAAGAATATAGATTATAGAAGATATTGAAGAATACAGAATATAGGATTTAGAACATCTATTTAGAATATGGAATATAGAAGAATATAGGATGTAGAAATAAGAATATAGAAGAATACAGAATATAGATGACAGGCTACAGAATATAGAAGACATAATACAGAATATTTACAAATATGATATCTACAATATACAAACAGGGTAGAATATAGAATATACAATATAGAAGAATGTAGAATATAGAAAGTAGAAGAACACATTACAGAATATAGAAGAATATACAATGTAGAATATAGAAGAATATAGATTACAGAAGAACATAGAATATAGAGTTTAGAAGGTAGAATGTAGGATAAAGAATATAGAATTCAGAATATAGGATAGAAAAGAATATAGAATTTAGAAAAATTTAGAATGTAGAATATAGAAGAAAATGGAATATAGGATGTAGAATGCAGAACATAGAATACAGAATACACAAAAGAGAATAGAGAGGAATAAAGAATATAGAAGAATTTAGAATATAGAATTTAGACTAGAATATAAAATGAAGAATATAGAATACAGAAGACTACAGATTAGAGAACATACAAGAATATACAATGTAGAATATAAAATATAGAATATAGAAGAGTTTAGAATACAGAACACAGAAATAGAAGATAGAATGTAGAATATAGAATAAGAAATAGAGAATAGAGAAGAATATAGTATACAGAAAAAATAGATTATAGAATACACAACATAGAACATACAACTTCAAATATGGAATATAGAATATAGAAGAAAATAAATATAGAATTTAGAATATAAATTATAGAATATTGAAGCATAAAGATATATAATATTAAAGATTATGGAACATAGAATTTAGAATGTAAAATATAGACTACAGAAGAATATAGAATATGCAATATAGAAGAATATAGAATATGGAATATAGAATACAGAAACATATAGTATACAGAAAAATATAGAACATCGAATATAGAATACAGAGTATGGAATATAGAATATACAAAAATATAGAATATAGGTTATACAATATACAATATAGAACATAGAATATAGAATTCAGACTATAGAATATAGAATGTAGAATACAGAATACACAATATAAAACACAGAATATAGAAGAATACAGATTATGGAATACAGAAGATTATGGAATATAGAATGTAAAATAAAAAATATATAATACAGAATGTAGAATATAGAATATAAAAATAGAATATGGAATATGGAAAATAGAATATACCATACAGAAAAATATAGCATATACAAAAATATAGAACATTGAATATACAATATAGAATTCAGAGTATGGAATATAGAACATAGAATACAGAAAAATAAAGAAATAGAATATAGAAGAAAGTAGAATATAGAATACAGAAGAATTTAGAATATAGAATACAGAATATAGAAGAATTTAGAATGTAGAATACAGAATATAGAAGAATTTAGAATGTAGAATATCGAATACAGAACATGAAATATGGAATACAAAATACAGAAGAATATAGAACATAGAAGATACAATACAGGAAAACATACAATATAAAATATACACTATAGAAAAATATAGACTATTGAAGAATATAGAATAAGGAGCATAAACTTAGAATAAAGAAGATTTAGGATATAGAATGTAGAATATAGAATATAGAAGAATAAACAATATAGATGACAGACTATAGAATATAGAAGACAAAATGTAGAAGAAAATAGAATATTGACAAATAGGGAATATAGGATATACAATATTGAAGAATATAGAATGTACAAGAACATAGATTATAAAATATAGAATATAGATTACAGAATAATGTAGAATACAGAGTTTAGAAGGTAGGATATAGAAAGAAGAATAAAGAATACAAAATAGAGCATATGGAAGAATATAGATTACAGAAGAATAGAGAATATAGAGTTTAAAAGGTAGAATAAAGAATACAGAATTCAAAATATAGAATACAGAAGAATACAGAATTCAGAAAAATTTAGAATATAAAATGTAGAATACAGAAGAAAATGGAATATACAACATAGAACATAGAATCGGGAATAGAGAATAAAGACTATTGAAAAATTTAGAATATAGAATGTAGAGTGTAGAATATCAAATATAGAATTTAGAATGTAGAATACAGAATATAGCACATAGTATATAGATTATAACATATAACATAGAAGAATATAGAATGTAGAATAAGAATGTAGAAGAGAATAGAATACAGAACATAGAATATAAAATATAGAAGAATATAGAACATAGATTATAGAATGTAGAATATGGAATATAGAATGTAGAATACAGAAGAATATAGTATTTAGAAAAATATAGAACATCAAATATAGAATACAGAGTATGGAATATAGAATATAGAAAAATAGAAAATAGAAAAGAATATAGAATATAGAAGACTGTAGAATTTAGACTATAGAATATAGTATGTACAATGTAGAATACAGAATATAAAATATAGAATAAAGAACATAGGATAGAGAAGAATATAGATTATAGAATATAGAAGATTATGGAATATAGAATGTAGAATTAAATACAGAATACAGAAGAATATAGAATATGGAATTTAAGAAAATATAGAATGTAGAATATAGTCTAGAGAATATGCAATATAGAATACAGAAAATTATATTATACAGAAAAATATAGAATATAGGAAAATAACATCAAAGATAGCATACAGAACCTGGAATATAGAATATAAAATATAGAATATAGAAAAACATAGAATATAGAATTTAGAATACAGAATATAGAAGAATTTAAAATAGAGATTTCAGAAAGTAGAATATAGAATATAGAAGAATATTGTATGTAGAAAAATATAGAACATAGAATACAGAGTATGGAATATAAAATATAGGAAAATATAGAATATAGAGAATTTAAAATATAGAACGTAGAGTATACAATATAGAAGAATATAGAATATGGAACATAGAACACAGAAGATAGAATACAGAAAATAAAAGAACTTTGAAAATAGAAGAATATAGTGTATAGAGGATTTGGAATAAAGAATACAGAATATACATTATAGAAGAAAATAGCATACAAATACAGAATATAAAAGAAAATAGAATGTAAATTTAGAATATAGAATACAGAAGAATATAAAATGTATAATGTAGAATACAGAATATAGAATTCAAAATATAGAATGAAGAATAGAGAAGAATATAGATTATAAATTATACAATATAGAAGATTATGGAATATAGAATGTAGAATGTAAAATATAGACTATAGGAGACTATAGAATATGATATATAGAGTATAGGAAAATATAGAATATAGAGAATTTAAAATATACAATGTAGAATATACAATATGGAATATAGAACATAGAAGAAAATAGAATATGGAACCTAGAATACAGAATATAAAACAGCTTTGAAAATAGATTATAGTGTATAGAAGAATATGGAATATAGAAGAATATGGAATATAAATTATACAAAAATACAGCATAAAGAATATAGAAGAAAATAGAATATAACTTTAGAATATAGAATACAGAAGAATATAGAAAGTACAATATAGAATACAAAATATAGAATATAGAAAAATATAGATTATAGAATATAGAAGATTATGGAACGTAGAATGTAAAATATAGAATATAGAAGAATACAGACTATAGAATGCAGTATATAGACTATGGAATATAAAATATGGAATGTAGAATATAGAATACAGAAAATTACATTATAAAGAAAAACAGAATATAGAAATAGAACATCAAATATACAATACAGAGTATGAAACAGAATATAGAAAAATATAGAAGAAAAGACTATACAATGCAGAAAGTAGAATATAAAATATAGATTATAAAATATAGAATATTATGGAATATAGAATGTAAAACACAGAATATACAATATAGAACGTAGAATATAGATTATGGAATATAGAATACAGAAATATATAGTATATAGAAAAATATAGAACATAAAAGATCGAATATAGTATATAGAATACAGAGTATGGACTATAGAATATAGAAAAATATAGAATATAGAAGAATGTAGAAGAATATAGAATTTAGAATGTAGAATATAGAATTTAGAATATAGAAGAATTTAGCATATAGAATGTAGAATATATAATATGGAATATAGAACAGAGAATACAGAAGAATATAGTATATAGTAAAATATAGAATATTGAACATAGAATACCATATATAGAATATAGAACACAGAGTATGGAAAATAGAATGTAGAACATTGGAAAATATAGAATGTAGAAGAATATGGAATAGAGAAGAACAGAGAATATAGAATATAGAAGAGTATGAATAAAGAATGTAGAATATAGAATATAGAAGGATATAGCATATAGTGGTATATAGAACATAGAATAAAGAATAGAGAGTACAGAATATAGAAGAATATAGACTATATAATGTAGAAGGATATAAAACTTAAAAGAATATAAAATATAGAATTAAGTATGTAGAATATAGACTTCGGAGGATTACAGAATGTAAAATGTAGAACATGGAATATAGAAAAATATAGAATGTAGAAGACTATAAGATATAGAGCTTAGTATGTAGAAAATGGAATAAAGAACATAGAATTCAGAAATTAATAGAGAATATAGACAAATATAAGAACGTGGAATAAATATATAGAAGAATATGAATAAAGAGTGCAGAATATAGAATACAGAATTAGAATAGAAAAGAATAAAGAACATAGAAGAATTTAGAATATAGAATGTTGAAGATTATAGAATGTAGAATATAGAATATGGAATATAGACTACAGAAAAAAGTAACAGAAAAATATAGAATATAAAACATAGAATATACAACATCAAATATAGAATACAGAATATAGAGCATGGAATATAGAACATAGATTATAGAAAAATATAGAATATAAAATAATATAGAATAGAAGGGAACATAAAATTTAGAATAGAGAATATAGAATGTTGAAACAGAATATAAAATATAGTATAAAGTATATAGAAGAATACAGATTATAGAATATAGAAGATTATAAATGATAGAATACAGAAGATTATAGAATATAAAATGTAAAATATAGAATATGGAATATAGAAGAATATAGAATGTAGAATAGATTATGGAATATTGAATACAGAAAATTACATTATATAGAAAAATATAGAATAAAGAAACAGAACATCAAATATGGAATATAAAATAGAGTATGGAATACAGAATATAAAAAAAATATAGAATGTAGAAGAATTTAGAATATAGAACATAGAATGGAGAATCTAGGCCAGAGAATACAGGATATAAAATATTGGACATAGAAGACTATAGATTATAAAATATAGAAGATTATGGAAAATAGAATGTAGAATGTAAAATATACAATACAGAAGAATATCAATATGGAATAAAGAAGAATATAGAATATGCAATATGGAATATAGAATAAAGAAAAATACAGTACGTAGAAAAATATAGAACATAGAACATCGAATGTAGAATTCACAGTACGGAATACAGAATATAGAAAAATATAGGATATACAAGAGTACAGAATATAGAAGAACATAGAATATAGAATGTAGAATACAGAATATAAAATATCAAAGAATATAGAGTAAGGAATATAGAAGAATATACAATGTAGAATATAGAATAGGGAACAGGGAATATGGACTATAGACTATGGAACACAGAAAAATATAGTATATGGAAAAATTTAGAATATAGAACATAGAATATAGAAAAATATACAATATAGAAGAATATAGACTATAGAAGGGCAAAGAATATACAAGTTAGAATGTAGAATATGGAACATAGACTCCAGAATGTAGAATATAGAAGATATTAGAATATAGAATGCAGAATATAGAAAATTTAATATAGAGATAGAATATAGAGAATACACAATATGGAATATAGCATACAAAAGAATACAGTATAGAGAAAAATACACAATATAGAATACAGAGTATGGAATATAGTATATAGGAAAATACAGAATAAGAACATAGAATATAGAATTTAGAATGTGGAATATTGAAGAATTTAGAATATAGAATGTAGAATATGGAATATAGAAGAATATAGTATACAGAATAATATTGAACATAGAACACAGAACACATAAGATAGAATACAGAATACAAAAAAAATTAAAATACTAGAATATAGAATATACAAGAATATACATTATAGAATATATACTACAGAAGAATATAAAATATAAATTTAGAATATAGAATAATATAGAATATAGAAGGCTAAAAAATTTTTTTTTATAGAAAACACAAGAAAAAATAGTAGAATGTAGAATACGGAATATTGAAGAATACAGAATATGGAAGAATAGAAAATATAGAAGAATTAGAATATAGAATACAGAAGAATATAGAATATACATTATAGAAGAATATACACAACAGAAGACCATACAATACAGAATATAGATTATACAAGAACAGAGAATATGGAATTTAGAATATAGAAAGTAGAATGTAGAATACAGAATATAAAATATAGAATACAGAATATAGAAAATTATGGAATATACAACGTAGAATGTAAAATATACAAGAATACAGAATATAGAAGAACACAGAATGTAGAATATAGCATATAGAATATGGAACATAGAATATACTATACAGAAAAATATAGTACATAGAAAAATATAGAATACAGAACATAGAACTTTGAATATACAATATAGAATACAGAGTATGGAATATAGAACCTAGAATATGGGAAAATATAGAAATAGAATATAAAAGAACATAGAACATAGAAGAATATAGAAAATAAAATATAAAATACAGAATATAGAATATAGAAGAGTTTAGAATGAAAAATAGAGAATATGGACTATAGAATATATAGAGGAATATAGTATACAGAAGAACATAGAAGATACAATACAGAATATATAAGAAAAAAGAATATAGAAGAATATGGAAAATAGGAGAATGTAGAATATAATTATAGAATATTGAAAAATATAGAATACGGAATATAGGAAAACAGAGCATAAGTTTAGAATATAGAAGATATAGGATATAGAATGCAGAATATAGAAGAATAAAGACTATAGATAATAGAATACAGAATATAGAAGATAGAATGTAGAAGAAAATAGAATATTGACAATATGGAATATAGGGTATAGGATATACACTACCGAAGAATATAGAATAGAGAAAGTAGAAGAATATAGATTACAAAATACAGAAGAATGTAGAATAGAGAATATGGAATAGAGAATATTAGATTACAGAAGAATATAGAATATAGAGATTAGAAGGTAAAATATGCAATAGAATTCAGAAAAATTTAGAATATAAAATGTGGAATATAGAATAGAGAAGAAAATGGAATATAGAATGGAGAATGGAGAACATAGAATACGAAACTGAGAATAAAGAATATTGAAAAATTTAGAATATGGACTGTAGACTGTAGTATATTGAATATAGAATTTAGAATGTACAATATAGAATATAGCAGATAGAAGAATATAGATTATAACAGAATATAGAATGTAGAATAAGATTGTAGAAGAGTATATAAAACAGAACATAGAAGAATGTAGAGTGCAGAATGTAGAATATGTAATATAGAATGTAGAATACAGAAGAATATAGTATATAGAAAATATAGTATAGAGAAAAATGTAGAATATAGAACATCAAAAATGAAATACAGAATACAGAGTATGGAATAGAGAATATAGAAAAATACAGAATAGAGATAAATATAGAATAGAGTATGTACAAAGTAGAATGCAGAATATAAAATATAGAATAAAGAACATAAAATATAGAAGAATATTGATTATAGAATATAGAAGACTCTGGAATATAGAATGTAGAATTAAATATAGAATATAGAAGATGGAATATAAGAGAATATAGAATGTAGAATACGGAATATGCAATATGGAATATGGAATACAGAAAATTATACAGAATATATAGAACATAGAAAAAACATTGAATATAGAATACAAACGATGGAATATAGAAAAATATAGAATTTAGAATGTAGAATATAAAATATAGAATAAAATACATAATATAGAGAATATACATTATAGAATATAGAAGATTATGGAATATAGAATGTAGAATGTAAAATACAGAATATACAATATAGAATATATGATACAGACTATAAAAGAATAAAGAATGTAGAGTATAGAATACAGAAAATTATGTAGAAAATATGGAATATAGAAAAAGAACATTGAATATAGAACACAGAGTATGGAATATAGAATATAGAAAATATAGATATAGAAGAATATAGAACATAGAATATAGAATGTAGAATACAAAATAAGAAAAAAGATTGCAAAATATAGAATGTAAAATAAAGTATAAAGAACACAGAATATAGAAGAATATAGATTATAGAAGATAATGGAATATAGAATGTAAAATACAGAATATACAATATAGAAGAATATAGAATACAGAATATAGAAGAATATAGAATGAAGAAAGTAGAATATGGAATATAGAACACTGAAAAATATAGTATATAGAAAAATATAGAAGAATATGGAAGAACATAGAATACAGAATTTAGAATGTGGAATCTAGAATACAGAACATAGAATATAGAATACAGAGTATGGAATATAGAATTTCCAAAATATAGAATATAAAAGAACATAGAAGAACATAGATTATATACAGAATTTAAAATATACAATATAGAATATGGAACATAGAACACAGAAGATAGAATATAGAATATATATAGGATTTGGAATAAGAAGAATATAGAATATACATTATAGAAGAATGTATAATTATAATTATATTCTACATTCTCCTATTTTCCATATTCCATATTCTTCTATACTTTTTTCTTTTATATTCTCTATTGTATCTATGTTCTATGTTCTTCTATATACTATATTCCTCTATATTCTATAGTCCATATTCTATATTCTACATTCTAAATTCTTCTATATTCTGTATTTTATATTCTATATTCTTCTATGTTCTATATCCTTTATATTCTATTTCCATATTTTTCCATATTCTAGGTTCTATATTCCATACTCTGTATTCTATATTCAAAGTTCTACGTTCTATATCCTCTATTTTTCTGTATGGTATACTCTATGTTCCATATTCTATATTCTACATTCTATATTCTGTATTCTTCTATATTCTGTATTCTATATTCTTCTATATTTTACATTCTACATTCTATATTCCATAATTTTCTCTATTCTATAATCTGTATTCTATATTCTAAAGTCTTTATTCTATATTTTATATTCTATTTTCTGTATTCTACATTCTACTTTCTATATTCTAAATTCTGTATTCTATGTTCACCTATAATCTATATGCTGTATTGTATAGTCTTCTATTGTGTATAATCTCCTATAATGTATATTCTATATTCTTCTGTATTCTATATTCTAATTCTTCTATATTCTCTATTCTTCCATATTCTGTATTCTACAGTCTACTATATTCTTTTTCTTGCATATTCTATAGCCTTCTATATTCTAAATTTATATTCTATATTCTTCTGTAATGTATATTCTATAATCTATATTTTTCTATATTCTACTATTTTCTGTATTCTTTTTTATTCTGTATTCTATCTTCTGTGTTCTATGTTCAACATTCTTCTCTATTCTGTATTCCACATTCTATATTCTAAATTCTTCCGTATTGTATATTCCACATTCTAAATTCTATGTTCTTCTATATTCTATATTTTCCTATATCCTATATTCCATATTTTCTATTCTATATTTGATGTTCTATGTTCTATATTTTTCTCTATACTATATTCTTCTGTATTCTACGTTCCATGTTGTATATTCTACATTCTATATTCTAAAATCTTCTAATTCTACATTCTGTGTTCTATATTCTAGATTCTTCTATATTCTTTATTCTAGATTCTGTATTTTTGTATATTCTATATTCAATCTTCTATTTGCTATATTTTATATATACTATATTTTTGTGTATTCTATATTCCATATTCTATATACTATATTCCACATTCTATATTCATCTATATTCCATATTCTCCTGTATTCTATATTTTACATTCTATATTTTATAATTTATAATCTTCTGTATTCTATACTCTATATTCTTCACTATATATTTTGCATTCTATATTCTGTATTCTACATTGTACATTTTATATTCTTCTGTATTCTATATTCTAAATTTATATTCTATTTTCTTCTATATCCTGTATTCTTTATGCTATATTCTTCTATAATGTATATTCTATATACTTCTTTATTCCAAATCCTCTATACTCTATATACTTCTATTTTCAAAGTTCTTTTATATCCTGTATTCTGTCTTCTGTGTCCTATGTTCCATATTCTATATTCTCTATTTTAAATTCTCTATATTCTATAATCTATGTTCTTCTATATTCTACATTTTTGTATGTTCTATATTCCATACTCTGTATTCTATATTCGATGCTCTATATTTTATATTTTTCTACACACAATATTCTTCTCTATTCTGTATTGCATATTTCATATTCTACATTCTGCATTCTTTTAAATTCTATATTCTATGTTCTGTATTCTATATTCTATGTTCTTCAATATTCTTTGTATTCTATATTTTTCTTTATACTATATTTTTCTGCATTCTATATTCCAAATTCTACATTCTACATTCTGCATTCTGTATTCTATATTGTTCTATATTCTGTATTCTATGTTCTTCTATATTGTATATTCTGTATTTTACATTCCATTATCTTCTATATTCTATAATCTACTTTCTTCTATAGTCTGTGTTCTTTATACTTTATTTTATATTCTATATTTTGTATTCTACATTCTATATTTTATGTTCTAATTTTTTATTCTATATTTTCTATATTCTATATTCCATACTCTGTGTTCTATATTCAATGTTCTTTTTCTATATTCCATATTCTACATTCTATATTCTTTTAAAAAAAGATTTTTTCTTTTTTATCATATATTCTTCTATATTGTATACTCTGTATTTTACATTCTATATTCTATGTTCCATAATCTTCTATATTCTCTATATTATGTATTTTTGTTCTATATTTTATATTCTGTATTCTATATTTTTCTATATTCCATTTTCTGTATTCTATATTCAATTTTTTTCTATATTCTATATTTTTATAATTTTCTGTATTCTCTATTGCATATTCTATATACTACATTCTACTTTCTATATTCTCTTATATTCCATCTTCTATATTCTGTATTTAATTCTACATTCTATATTCCAGAATCTTCTATATTGTATAATCTATATTCTTCAATATTCTATGTTTTTATTCTATATTTTATATTCTATATTCTACTTTGTACTTACTCTGTTCTATAGTCTAAAAATTCTATATTTATCTCTATCCTATATTTTCCTATATTCTCTATCCCGTACTGTGTATTCTATATTCCATATTTGATGTTCTCTACCCTATGTTCTATATTTTTCTATATACTATATTCTTCTGTATTCTACATTCTATATTCCATATTCTACATTCTGCATTCTATATTCTTCTATGTTCTGTATTCTATACTCTTCTACATTCTTATTCTACATTCTATATTCTTCTGTTATAATCTGTATTCTTCTATCTGCTATATTTTATATTCTATATTGTACATTCTACAGTCTACTTTCTATATTCTAAATTTTTCAATATTCTTTATTCTTCTCTATTCTCTATTCCATATTCTATATTCTCCATCCTATATTCCATTTTCTTCCTTATTCTATATTCTACTTTTTATATTCTAATTTTTTCTGAATTCTATATTTTTATTGTATATTCTACATTCTAATCTCTATATTCTATATTCTTCTCTAATCTAGTATTCTCTTGTATTCTCTATTCTACATTCTATATTCTTCCATATTTTGTAATCTATATTCTTCCTTTTTCTCTATTCTATATTCTTCGATAGTGTATATCCTATACCCTATACTCCGTATTTGTCAATATTCTATTTTCTTCTAGTTCTATCTTCTATATTCTGTAGTCTGTCATCTATATTCTTCTATATTCTGCCTTCTATATCCTATATCTTCTATATTCTAAATTTATGCTCTATATTTTCCTATATTCTGTATTCTATATATTTCAATATTCTATATTCTATAATTATATTCTACATTCTCCTATTTTCCATATTGTTTTTTATATTCTTCTATACTCTATATTTTTCTATATTATTTTTTCTTTTATATTCTGTAATGTATCTTCTATGTTCTATATAGTATATTTCTCTAAATTCTATAGTCCATATTCTCTATTCTATGTTCTAAATTCTTCTATATTCTGTATTTTATATTCTATATTCTTCTATGTTCTGTATTCTTTTATATTGTATTTCTATATTTTTCCATATTCTAGGTTCTATATTCCATACTCTGTATTCTATATTGTATATTCAAACTTCTATGTTCTATCTTCTATATTTTTCTATACACTATATTTTTCTGTATGGTATATTCCATGTTCCATTTTCTATATGCTATATTCTACATTCTGTATTTTTCAATATTCTGTATTCTATATTCTTCTATGTTTTACATTCTAGAGAGGGATATAGAATATGGAAAAATATAAAATATAGAACAATATAGAATAGAGAATGTACATTATAAAAAATATAGAATACAAGAGACTATAGAAGATAATAGAATGTAGAATATAGAATAAAAATGACAGAACATAGAAGATAGATTATAGAATACAGAATAGTGATGAATATGGTATATAGAATATAGGATATGGAATATACAATAAAGAATATAGAATGTAGAATACAGATTATAGAAAACAGAAGAATATAGAAAATAGAATGTAGTATGGAGAATGTAGAATATGGAATATAGAATATAGAAGAATATAAAATATACAGTTTAGAATGTAGAATATAAAATAAAGAATATAGAATTCAGAATATAGAGGAATATAGAGTACAGAAAAATTTAGAATATAGAATGTAGAATATGAATATACATATAGAAGAATACAGAATATAATTTGTAGAACAAAGAAAATAGAATACAGTATTTAGAATATGGAATATTGAATATAGAAGGATATAGATTATAGAATGTAGAAGAATATAGAATGTAGAAAGTAGAATACAGAATATAGAAGAATATAGAATATGGTATATAGAAGACTACAGAATACAGAATATGGACTAAGGAATATAGAATAGAGTACATAGAAGAATACAGAATATTGACGAATATTGAATATAGAAGAATATAGATTTTAGAACACAGAAGAATATACAATATAGAGAACAGAATATAGAATGTACAGTTTAGAACACAGAAGATGGAATATAGAAGAATATAGAATATAGGATATTGACAAAAATGGAATATAGAATATGGAACACTGATTACAGAAGAATGTCTTATTTACAAAAATATAGAATATCAACAAAAATGCAATGTAGAATATAATATATAAAATGTACAACATAGAATGTTGAATATACAACACAGAACATAGACTGTAGAAGTACATAGATTACAGCATATAGAAGTATATAGAAAATAGAATTTAGAATGTAAAATATAGAACATAGAATACAGAAGAATATAGATTTTAGAATATAGAAGAGTAAGAGTGTAGAATGCAAAATATAGGATACAGAATATAGATTACAGAAGAATATAGAATATAGAATGTAGAGTGGAGAATACAGAATACAGAAGAATCTAAAATACAGAATGTAGAATATAGAAAACAGAAGAATTTAGAATGTAAAATGTAGTATATAGAATATACAATGTAGAATAAATACAGAACAGAATGTGGATTATAGAATATAGAATATAGAGTACAGAATATAGAATATAGATCATAGAAGAAAGAAAACAGAAAATATAGAATATAGAACATTGATGAAAGTGGAATATAGAATATAAGATATAAAATATACGATATACAAGAATATAGAGTTTAGACGTATACAGACTATAGAATATCAAGGAATATAGAATATTGAATGTACAATGTAGAATATAGAAAAATACAGATTATAGAATACAAAAGGATATAGAATGTAGAATATACAATATAGAAGAATATAGAATACAGAATGTAGAATATAGGATGTAGAATACAGAGTGTGGAACATACAACAAAGAATATAGAAGAATATTGGATATGGAATATAAGATATAAAATATCCAAAATAGAATGTAGAAGTATATTGATTCTAGAATATAGAAGAACATAGATTCTAGAATATAGGAGAATGTAGAATGTAGAACATACAATATAGAATACAGAATATAGAAGAATATAGACTATACAATTAGAACATAGAAAATAGAACACAGAATATAGAAGATAGAATATAGAAGAACGTAGAATATAAAATGTAGAATACAGAACATAGAATATAGAAGAGTATAGATTACAGAATATAGAATATAGATGATAGTATAGAAGAATATAGACTGGAGAATGTAGAATATAGTATATAAAGAAGAATAAAGAATGTAGAAGAATACAGAATGTAGACTGTTCAATATAAAATATAGTATACAGAATATTTAATATAGAATACAGATTGTACAATATAGAATCATGGAATATAGAGAACAGAACATAGAACATAGATTATAGAATATAGAACACAAAAGATAAAAGATAGAATATAGAAGAACATAGAATATTGGATGTTCACGAAAATGGAATATACAATATAAGATATAAAATAAACAATATAGAAGAACATAGAATATAAAATATACAGTGTAGAAGTAGATTATAGAATGTAGAATATAGAACATAGAAGATAGAATAATATAGATTGAGGAATATAGAACTTAGAATATAGAATACAGAAGAATGTAGATTACAGAATATAGAATAATATAGAATGTAGAGTATAGAATATAGAATACAGTTTATGGAATATGAAATATAGAATGTAGAAGAATATAGTATATAGAAGAATATAGAATACAGAATTATGACATATGGAATACAGAATAAAATATATAGAATACAGAACACAGAATACAGAATGCAGAAGTACATAGATATAGAATATAGAAGAATTTAGAATAGTGAATAGAGAATACAGAAGAATATAGAATATAAGAGAATACAGAATATGGAGTGTAGAATGTAGAACACAGAACACAGAATATGGCATATAGAAGAATACAAAATAGAGAAAAATTTTGAATATATAATGTTGAGTGTAGAATATAGAGTATAGAAATAGAATATAGAATATAGAAAAATATAGAATGCATAATGTGGAATATACAATACAGAATATAGAATAATATAGAGTATAGAATATAGAATATAGAATGTAGCATATAGAATACACAAGAATATAGGTTAAATAATATAAAAAATATAGAATGTAGAATATAGAAGAATATAGAATACAGAATATGGGATATAGAATTTTGAAGAATATAGTATATAGAAGAATATAGAATATAGAACAGAACACAGAAGAGAATACAGAATATAAAAAAATAGAATATAGAATAATGTAGAAAATAAAATTTAGAATATAGAAAGATATAGAATATAGAGAAATATAGAATATAGTGTATAGAACATAGAAGAATAAAGAATATAGAAGAATACAAAATATAGAATAGAGAAAATAGAAAAGTAAAAAATATAGAATATAAAATATAGAAGAATATAGAATATACATTATAGAAGAATATAGACTACAGAAGATTATAGTATACAGAATATAGAAGAATATAGAATATAAATTAGGATATAGAATATTTTTTAGAAGAATATAGAATATGGAATGTAGAATATAGAATATAGGTGACAGTATATAGAAGATAGAATATAGAATATTGATGAATACGGTATATAGGCTATAGAATATACAATATAGAAGAATAGAGAGTATAGAATTTAGAAGAATATAGATTACAGAATATAGAAGAATGTAGAATGTGGATTATAGAATATAGAAGAATATAGAAAGTAGAATGTGGAATATAGAATACAGAAAACAGAATATAGAATGTAGAATCAAGAATCTAGAAACTAGAATAAAGAATATAGCATACAGTAGAATATAGAAGATACAACATAGAATATAGAAGAGTATAGAATACAGAATTTACAAAGTACAATGTGGAATATAGAATGCAAAATATAGAAGAATATATAGAAGGAATTAGAATGTAGAATATACAAATTAGAGAAATATAGATTATAGAATATGGAAGAATATAGAATATAAATTATAGAACATAAAGATTATAGAAAATATGGAATATAGAAAAATATAGAATGTAGACTATAGAAAACAGAATATAGACTACAGAAGAATATGTTATATAGAAGAAAATAGAATATAGAACATAGAATAGTAAAGAATATAGATATTGAATATAGAAGAATATAGAATTACATAGAATATGGAATATAGAGTATAGAATGTAGATGTGTATAAAATATAGAAGAATATAGAGTACTGAATAAACAGGAATATACAATATAGAAAATTATGGACTATAAAAGAATATAGAATATACATTATAGAAGAATTTAGAATACAGAAGAATATACAATACAGAATGTAGAAGAATATGGAATGTGGAATATAGAATATAGAGGAATATGGAATACAGACTACAGAATGTAGAAGATAGAATATAGAATAATATGGTATATAGAATATACGATATAGAAGAATATAGACTGTAGAAGAATATAGATTATAAGATTATTGAAGAATAATGTAGATTATAGAATATAAAAGAATATAGATTATAGAACACAGAATATAGAGTTTACAATGTAGAATATAGAATACAGAATGTAGAATATGCAATATAGAAGAACATAGAATATAGAATGTAGAATGTGGAACACAGAACATAGAATACAGAATAGAGAAGAATAAAGAATTTAGAATATATAATACAGACTGTAGAATATAGATTATAGAATATAAAAGAGTGTAGAATATAGAGCACAGAACATACAATATTGAACATAGAAGTTAGAAGATAGAATATAGAAGAATATAGAACATAGGATATTCATGAAAATGGAATATAGAACACAGAATCTAAGTCATAAAATATACACTATGGAGGAATATAAAGAATATAGAATGTAGAATATAGAATATACATTATAGAACACAGAACATAGAATTTAAAAGTATATAAATGATAGCATACAGAAGAATGTAGAATATAGATTATAGAAAATAGAATGTAGAATATTAAATATAGCAGAATGTAGAATATGGAATATAAAAAAATACAATATAGTATATAGAATATGGAATATTGACAAATATAGAATTTAAGCTATAAAACATACAATTTAGAAGAATAAAAATTAGAATACAGAGTGTAGAAGTATATAGATTATAGAATATAGAAGGATATAGAATATGGAATATAGATTATGGAGTACAGAATATACAAGAATATAGTATATACAAGAATATAGAACACAGGACATAAAACATAGAATATTGATTATAAAGTATAGAATGTAGAATATAGAAGAATAAAAAATTTAGAAGCATATAGAAGAATATAGAAAATAGATGTAGAATATGGAATATAGAATACAGAATATAGAAATACATAGAATATAGCAGAATATGGAATATAGAAGAACACAGAATAGAGGAGAATATAGAAGACAATAGAATACAGGACACAAAAGAATGTAGAAAACAGAAGAAAATATAATATCAAATATAGAAGATAGTAGATAGAAGACAGAAGATGATAGGAGATAAAAGATTGAACATAGGACATAGAACACAGCACAAAGAATATCAAAATAGAATATAGAAGAATATAGACTATACAGTACAGAATATTTAATATAGAATATAGAAGAATATTAAATTTAGAATGTAGAATATAGAAGAATATAGATTATAGCATATAGAAGAATATGGAATGTAGAATGTGGAATACAGAATATACATACAGAATATAGAATATAGAAAATATAAGAACATAGAAAGTAGAATATAGAACATAAAATATAGATTTTAGAATATAGAAGAATACAGAATAAAGAATGTAGAGTATAGAATATAGAACACGGAAGAATATAGAATAGGTAATATAGATATTGAAGAATATAATACATAGAAGAATATAGAACATACCACATAGAATATAGAATATGGAATGTGGGATATAGAATATAGAAGAATAAAGAATATAGAGGTATATAGAATATAGAAGTATATAGGATATAGAAGAATAAAGAATATAGAGGTATATAGAATATAGAAGAATATAGAATATACGAGGATATAGAATATACAAGAATATGGAATTTTAGAATAATATAGGATATAGAATAAAGCAGAATATAGAATAGAATACAGAATGTAGAAAGAGTATATAGAAGAATGTAGAATATTGAAGAATATAGAATTTAGAATGTAGAATATAGACTAGTATTTAGAATGTAGAGAAAAGAATATAGAATACAGAATGTGAAATGAAGAATATAGAATGTAGAATATAGAAGAATATAGACTATAGCATATAGAGGAATATAGCATGTAGAGTGTGGAATATAGTATATACAATGTGGAAAAATTAAAATATAAAAAATAGAAGTGTATAGCATATAGAACGTACAATATTGAATATAAAATATAGAATATATAAAATAGAACAGTATAGTTTGTAAAATATGGAATATAGAGTACAGAATATAGAATAAACATAGAGGATAGAAGATAGAATATAGAAGAGTATAGAATATTGATGAATATAGAATATAAGACATAAAATATACAATATAGAAGAATATAGAATACAAAAATAGAATATAGAAGTATATAGATTATAGAATGGATTTTTAGATGTTTAGAGTTAGGAAGACAAGTTAGAGTGCCAATAATTTAAGCTAAATGAGATATTTTAAGAGTTAAAAACACAATAGTGGGAGTGGATCAAAAGCTCCAGATGTGACCCCCAGATACATTTAGGAAAATGAACTGAGGGAAATTATTGAACGTTTCATATCTGGGATAAGTGAAAGAAGGTTGCAAGAAGGTTATAAAAAATGATTCTTCTTGGGCTCTCCCTGCTTTCCACTTCTGCACACAAGCACCCGTATATTTAATGCCATTTTAAAAAGGAAGTTTTAACTCTATGGGGAGCAAGGGAGAATGAATAAAACCAAAGACACAGGGGAAAAATTAGTCCAAAAGACTAATGGGCTACAACTACCACAGCTTCCTCCAGCCTGAGTTTGGTGCCCGGCTACTACAGCTGACTGCTCTGACAAGGATCACAGTACAGGGTCCTGGACAGAGCTGGAGAAAAATGTAGAAAAACATGCTAACTCACAAAAAAAGACCAGACTTACTGGCATGACAGAGATTGGAGAAACCCTGAGAATACAGCCCCTAGACACTTTGCAGCTCAGCACTGAAGTCAGTCCTGAGGTTCACCCTTCAGCCAAAGATTAGATGGGTCCGTAAAAAAAAAAAAAAAACAAGACTAAAGGGGCACACCAGTCCAGGGGTAAGGACTAGAAGGTAGGAGGGGAGAGAAAGCTGGTTATAGGGAACCCAAGGTCGAGAAGGGGAGATTGCTCACATATCAGGGGGTCGGTAACCAATGTCACAAAGCCATATGTGTACTAATTGTTTAATGAGAAACTAGTTTGTTCTGTAAACCTTCATCTGAAGTACAATAATAATAAAATAAAAATAGGAAGGGAATTTTTATTAATATATTTTCAAATTTTTAAAAAATCACCTACAAAACTTATGGGATTCTATATGGGATATAATTTGCCATATAAGTGAATAACTCATTAGGTGAATGATGGTGTAAATATTATATATGTGACCCTAAATATAAATCATTTAACTTTACATTTGTGTTCGAATTAGTTTTACAAACTTTCAAAGCAAGAATTTCGAGTAATCTATTTTTCCTTGGTAGATATGGTGTAAGGGCACATGATTATTTCAAGGCCTTGAGAGCCTCCATCCACATAGATTTTGTTTCCTCAACAAGCTCTTAAAAGAAAAAAAAAAACTAGAATCTTATCAGATGTATGATTTGCTGGTGGAATTTTTATTTTCTTGATAGTGTCCTTGGATGCACAAAAACCTTTCCAATAGCTGAAGAAAAGAAAATCCTTCCTTTTAACATCTAAAGAAGTAGTTTGTATGACAATATTTTTTCAAAAAATATGTGGACAGAGATATATTGCATATTACTGAAACTAAGACACTATTTATCTGAATTAGTTTAAGTTAAGATGCTAACTATAATCTTCACAGAAATTTTTAAGAAAATAATTTAAAATATATATTGTAAAAGATAAAAAAGTAAATTTAAAAATTCACTAGGAATATTGATTTAACAAAAAAGTAGCCAGGGATCAATAAATAGACTAACTGAAAAAGAACTAAGACACATAGCAAACAAATTGCAAGAAGTAAAAGGAAATATTATCTGTAATTAAATTAAATTTAAATAGTGGAACAGCCCAATTGAAAGATAGATGCTGGAAAAATGCATTAAATAGAAAATATGACCCAAATAAAAACCAGTGTGCATAGACACACTTAAGATTTAAAGACACAAGTAGTTGTTCAAAAATAAAGGATGGTAAAATGTATGACCTGTGTTATGAAATGAAAGTGTACCTGGAAGTAAAATGTTGAAGTCCTAACCCCTATACCTGTCATCGTGGCCTTGTTTGGGGAAATAAGGTTATTCTTTGAAGATATTATCAATTAAGTCATATCAGAGTAGAGAAGGTCCTAATCCTAATACCTTCTGAGAGGCATATTATACAAGGAGGGAACAGTTGGAGAGACAGACACATGGGCAAGAGAGATGCTATGTGAAGATGGAGGCCAATGCATCTATAAGCAGCCAAGGAATGCCAAGAAATGCCAGGGGCTACTAGAAGCTGAAAGTCAGGAGGCTGTTCCCCTAGAACCAAAAGAGAAAGTGTATAACCCTAAATTTGGAGAAGAACTGTGAGATAATAAATAAATTTGTTATGGCACCCCTAGGAAAATAAGACACCATGCAAGCAGTGCCAAAAGAGACTAGAATCAGCTATACTAATATCTGACTGTGACAGTTGAGATTGTGTATCACCTTGGCTGGGCCATGATTCTCAGTGTTTACATGTGATCTCCCCCATGATGGAATCTGCTGTGAGTAGCCAATCAGTTGAAAGGGAGTCCTTGGGCATGTGGCCTGCATTTGAATATAAGTGGATGTTCAGGCTTTTGCCCTGTCTGGGATCCTACAGCTGTCTCCTGTTCACCTGACCTCTGATTCTTGGGACTTGAGTTAGCAGCTTATCAGCTGATCTTGGGATTTGTCAATCTTTACAGCCTGTGAGAAAGAGCCCTGCTCTCCGACCTGCCAATTTTGGGTTCACCAGCCCCTGTGGCTACAGGAATCAGGAGAAGCCTCTATTCTGATCCATGGACTTGGGACGTTCCAGCCTCTACAATCCCATGAGCCGTTTCCTTGATATAAATCTCTCTATATTTATATGCTTTACTGTTTTTGCTTCTCTAGAGAACCCAGGCTAAAACACTGACTATTAGACTTCGGGTAAAAACATGTTAACAGACACCAAGAACATTTTAAAATTACAAAGGTGTTAATCTGTTGGGCAGGAAAAAACTATTAGAAACATATACACACCTAATAACAATTCAACAGTAGTAGTTGGAGACTTCAATACCTCTCTTTCAATACTGGATATAAAAAATGAGCAGTATACATGGGACATTCTCTAGATTAACCATATGCCAACTATAAAACTTGACTAAATAAATAAAAAATGTTTGAAGTAATAAAAATATGTTCTTTGACCCTGATAAAAGTAAATTAGAAATCAACAACAGAAGAAAATACAAGAAATTCACAAATATGTGGAAATTAAGCAGCACACTCCTAAATAAACAGTAAGCCAAAGAGTAACAACAGGAGATAGAGGCTTAGTCAGACACACCATGCCATTCCCCTACAGTAAAGACCCGAGAACCCAAGTTAAACGGATACAGATGACAATCTTGGAACTCTGAGTATCAAACCAAAGGATAAAGAATTAGATAGAACACTGACTGGAAGAGGAAACTGAACAAAAACAGAGAACAAGGAGAGATACACAGCAGAGGTGCCCTGCCAGCCTGACACATCCCCCTGCCTGCCACCTCACCCACTCGAAAGCAGCAGAGAGCACTCTGCACACTCAGTCATCTGTCACATCCCCTCATGCTGGGCGAACAGCAGTGAGCACACCTACGCCACTGGTCACCCACCATATCAACCCCACCTACTGCTCAGTGCACTCAGTGAGCATCATCAGGCACTCCCATGCCTCTGAACCAACAGAAAGTGGCCTGTCCAGCCCTTCCTCAGCTACTTCCTACATCCAGTGAATAGTGACATATACTTGCCCTTCTTGCCACTGCTCCATCCACATGGAAACAGATGGTGAGCCCTCCCATGCTGCAAGACAAGCAATCAATGCAGCACACCTGCCCCACTTGCCCTAATTAAAGAAAAAAAATCAGGACAAAACAAACATACAATCAATCAATAAATACATAAATAAAATAAAATAAAATAATACCTTAATGTTTTGGAGAGAGCAGACAAAAAAAATCACATAAAAAAAACTAGATAAGCTTGCTCAGGTATGTGAGTAAAATAAAGGGAAAGAAAACTTTTCAGAGGAAAAGACAATGATAGAACTATTAAAGAAGGAATTCAAAAGACTTATATATTTAGAATCCTCAAAGTGATCAAGGAAAATACAGAAAAAAATCCTAGAAGAATTCAGGAAAACAATACAAGAACAAAATGACAGACTCAATAGACAATTAGAAACTATACAAAACAACAACTAGAAATTCAGAGAATTAACAATAAAATACCAGATATAGATAACTCGAAGGAAGGATACAGAAGAATTGAATCAATACAAGAAAGAATCAGCAAAGTAGAGGACAAATCCCTTGATACTAATTGGCTTGAGGAACAATCAGAAAAAAGAATGAAGAAAAATGAAGAAAGCCTAAGAGTTACGTGGGACACCACCAAGAGGAATAATTTATACTTCATAAGAATTCCAGAAGAGGAGAGAAAAAGATAAGTATAGAGAAAAACTTTGAAGACATATTGGCTGAAAACTTCCCAAATATCATGAAAGACAGGAAGCTTACAATGCACAAAGCTCAACAAACTCTGGACAGGACAGATTTCCCCCAAAATTACCAAGAAATTTCATAATCAAACTTCACAAAACCAAAGACAAAGAAAGAATTCTGAAAGCAGATCCTGAACAAAGAAATATCACTTATAAAGTGCACCAATAAGGTTAAGTGCTGATTTCTCATCAGAAATCATGTAGGCAAGAAGACAATTGGATGACATGTATAAAATCCTGAAGGAAAAGAACTGCCAACCAAGAATAATATACCTGGCAAAATTTTCTTTAAAAAATGATGACAAGATTTTGGGTACATCAGCCCCTGCATCTACATGAATTGAGAGAAGCCACTATCCTGATCCAGAGTCTTGGGACGTTTCAGTCTTTACAATCATGTGAGCCGTTTCCTTGATATAAATCTCTATATATATCTTTATATGTCTTACTGGTTTTGCTTCTCTAGAGAACCCAGCCTAAGGTGGTCTCTGGGAATGGCTTCTGTTCCATGTCAGATATGTGGCTTAGGGCCATGGTCTCAAGGGTTCATTCAGTCTCTGTCAGACCAGCAAGTCTGGTCTTTTGTGTGAATTTGATTTTTTTGTGTTGTTGTTATTCTACATTTTTCTCCTGTCTATGTTCAGGACTCTGTTGTGATCCCAGTCAGAGTGGTCGGTAGTGGCAGCTGGGCACCATCTAGTTCTTCTGGTATTGGGGTTGTGTAGGCTGTGGTTCATTAGTCCTTTGGGCTAATTGCTCCCTTGAATCTTTGGATTTCTTCACTCTCCTTTGCTTTAGATGGGAAGAGATTAATTGTTGTATCTTAGATGGCTGCTCATAAGCTTTTAAGACACCGGATGCTAATCTCCAAAGTAGGATGCAAAACATTGTCTCAAACTAAAAAAAAAAAGATGGTGAAGCTAAGACATTTCTAGAGAAGTAGAAACTAAGAGAATTTGTAAAAAGCAGACCAGACTGACAAGACATATTAAAGGGAGTCCTTCAAATAAAGAACCAGTGACATCAGACAACTTGAGATAAAGCCCCACAACAACATCTCCCAGATACCAACTCAAATAAAGACTTCACAATAATAAAATAAAGCTAAAAAACTGATTACAGGGAACCAGGGAAGATAAGCTGTAAATGATGAGAACTTTGAAAGAAAAAGGGAGAATTAAAGATGTAGTTATATAAATTCTATATGGGGAGAGAGTCAATGAGATTTCTAGATGTAGCAAACTGTCTTAATTTTAAGGAGACTAAGGTAATATTCAGGGTGACACCTTTGAAAAGTAATAAATCTAGTTACTTAAAGAAGAGACCCCAAAAAACTCAGTAAATGCAAAAACAACAACACTAGTTGGAAGGAAAAGAAAATCCAGATACAAAAAGAACCCAGCACAGAAAATTAAAAGGAACGAAGAAACCATTAACTTCTCAAAATAAACAATGGTACAACAAATGACAGCAATGAATACATACCTATGTTAATCACCCTCAAAGAAAATGGATTAAAAGAACCAGTCAAGAGACAGAGAGAGAGAGTGGCAGAAATGATTTCAAAAAATGCATCAATATGTTGCCTACAAGAGACACATCTTAGACACAAAGACATAAACAAGTTAAAAATCAAAGATGGGAAAAAAATATACCAAGCAAACAGTATCCAAAAGAGAGCAGGAGTAACAGTAATAATTCTGGATAAAAAAGACTGTAAGCCAAAAACATTAGAAGAGACAAAGAAGGGCATTATATAATGATTAAAGGGTCAAACCGCTAAGACATAACAATACCCAGTCCATTTATTCATTTAATGAAAGATCTCTAAAATACATAAAACGAACTAACAGAATTGAAAAGAGAAATAGACAGTTTTACAATAATAGCATGAGGCTTTAACACAGTACTTTAGATGATGGACAGAACAACTAGAAAGAAACTCAATAAAGATACAAAAGAACTGAACCACAAACTCAAGGATGCAATTAATCCACAGGGCTAATGGGCCACGCGAACCACAGCCTCCTCTAGCCTGAGACCAGAAGAACTAGACGGTGCCTAGCTACCACTACTGACCGTTCTGACCAAAACAAAAAACTGTTTTGACCAGGGACACAATAAAAGGTCTTAGTTTGAATGAGAGAAAAATATAGAACAAAACTCACATACATAAAAAAGACCAGACTTGCCAGACTGGAAGAGACTAAAGGAATCTCTGACATTATAGTCCTAAAATAACGTTGTTTTTTTTTTTTTAAAAAACCGTATTTTAGATGAAGGTTTAAAGAGCAAACAAGTTTCTTATTAAACAGTGCATATATCGTTTTGTGACATTGATTATCATCCCCACAACATGTCAATATTCTCCCCTTCTCGGCCTTGGGTTCCACAATACCAACTTTCCTGTCCCCTCCCACCTTGTCATCCTTGCCCCTGGTCTGGTGTGCCCATTTAGTCTTGTTTCATTTTATGGGCCTGTCTAATCTTCAGCTGAAGGGTGAACCTCAGGAGTGACTTCATTAGTGAACTACAAGGATGTCTGGGGGCCATACTCTGGGGGTTTCTCCAAGCTCTGTCAGACCAGTAAGTCTGGTCTTTTTTTGTGAGTTAGAATTTTGTTCTACATTTTCCTCCAGCTCTGTCCAAGGCCTTCTACTGTGATTCCTCTCAGAGCAGTTGGTGGTGGTAACCAGGCACCATCTAGTTGTACTGGACTCAGTCTGCTCAGGGTGTGGTAGTTGTGGTCTGTTAGTCCTTCAGACTAGTCTTTTCCTTTTGTCTTTAGTTTTCTTCTTTCTCCCTTGCTCCTGATGGGGTGACAAGTGGAGTATCTTAGATGGCCATTCACAAGCTTTTAAGATCCCAGATGCTACTAACCAAAGTGGAATGAAGAACGTTTTCCATAAGACAACTTTTTAAACTGGAATGGAAATCGCTCTCGTAGGTCACCTTTCAGCCAAATAATAGATTGGCCTACAAAATAAACAATAACACCCTCGAGGAGTATCAACTGTATGAGACCAAAAGGGCAATATTTGCCTAAAAGCAAAGATAAGAAGGCAGGAAGGGGTGGGGAAACCAAGCGAATGGAAACGAGGACCCCAGAGTGGAAGTGGGGAGAATGCTGGCACATTACGTTTATTGCAGCCAATGTCATGGAACAATGTGCATATGAATTATTGAATGGCAAACTAATTTAGTATGTAAACGTTCACCTAAAGCACAATAAAATGTCAAAAAATAAATTTAAAAAAAAGTAATAATTTGAGGAATGTGCTTCTTAGAACAATCAACTATTTGGAAACAAATGGGCAACATTTGCCCTAAAGCAAAGATTAGAAGGCAAGAGAAGCATGGAAACTGGAGGGATGGATACGGGGAAGGCAGGGTAGAATTGGGAAAAGTGCTGACACATTGCGGGGATAGCAACCAATGTCACAAAACAATTTGTCTATGACTTTTTTTTTATACACAACTGTTTTTGTCTATGAATTATTGAATGGAAAACTAATTTGCTGTGTAAACTTTCACCAAAAACACACAAAAAATACTCAAAAAAGACTAAAAAAGGATAAATCACAAGAGAAATTTTAAAATAAAATATTTTGATAAAAGAAATAGAATGCAACTTCAGAATTGTTTATAGAGAAATTAATCGCTGTAAATGATTACATTAAAAAAGAAGACAGATTCCAAATTAGAATAAACAAGTTTTATACCTTTGAAAACAAGAAAATTAATAAAATAATCACAAAGAGGACAAAAAGAGCATATACTATATGATTTCCTTTATATGAAATTCTAGTGAATGGAAACTAATATGTAACAACAAAAATTAGATCGACTGCCACCTGGGTGTGGCAGGGGGTATGTATCAAAGAAGTTGGGGAAGGGCTGAATGAGGGTGTACAAAATGGAACAGGAAAACTGTTGCCGATGATGAATACGTTAATTATGGTGATCGTATTGGTGATTACATGAATGAATACATACATCGGCACGTATCAAATTGTACACATTTTAGTCACGTGCAGTTTATTATATTCCAATTATACCTCAATAAATCTGTTTTAGAAAAAACAACCAATGTGTTATTATTTTCTACTAGATAATATATGCCAGGCTACATGTCTGAAGATCATTTTTTGCTGAAGATCATTCAAAAGCATCTGCAGCAGTCTATTGACCGAGAACTGCCAGAAATTCAGCCGGACTCTGAAGATGCTGAGGAACCAGGGATATCATTGTTGATGTCAGATGGATCCTGGCTGAAAGCAGAAAATACCAGAAAGATGTAGACCTGTGTTTTATTGACTATGCAAAGGCATTTGATTGTGTGGATCCTAACAAATTATGGATAACATTGTGAAGAATGGGAATTCCAGAACACTTAATTGTGCTCATGAGGAGCCTGTACATAGATCAAGAGGCTGTCATTCGAGTAGAACAAGGGGATACTGCGCGGTTTAAAGTCAGGAAGGGTGCGTGTCTTGCTTATCTAGTGTTGCCATAACAGAAATACCACAAGTGGATGGCTTTAACAAAGAGAAGTTAATTTTCTCACAGTAAAGTAGGCTAAAAGTCTAAGTTCAGGGTGTCAGCTCCAGGGGAAGGCTTCCTCTCTGTGTTGGCTGTGGAGGAAGATCCTTGTCCTCAATCTTCCCATGCTCGAGCAGCTTCTCAGGCACAGGGACCCTGTGTCTAAAGGATGCACTCTGTTCCCAGTGCTACGTTCTTGACGGTATGAGGTCCCCAACTCTCTACTTTTTTCCCTTTCATCTCTTGAGAGATAAAAGGTGGTGTAGGGAGGTCAAGATGGTTGACTAGGTAGAAGCTACCTTGGATTCCTCTTGCAACAGAGACTCGGAAAAACAACTGAATCGATCACATACATAACAATCTACGAACCCTGACCATCAAACACAGATCTGGAGAGTTGACCTGAGTGACAGAGACTGAGAACGAACAACCACTGGGAAGCAACGACTGCTTTCGGAGCCTGGAGCCAGGGTCCCAGTCAGAAAACCTTGGCTTCAGGCTTTGGACTGGGCGAAGGAGAGCTGAGCACGGCATCCTGAGATGGCACAAACACGGGTCACAGCCATAGCCCCCAGAAGTGACCTCGGGGGAAGCCCAGCCAGTGCACACAGGCAGCTCAGCGATGCAGCTGACAGGAGAAGTCATCGGGAGGCAGCAACTGATTTTGGAGCCTGAAGTGTGGCATTCCAGCTGGGGAACCTTGGCGCTGGGCTTTGGACTGGAAGCAGAGGAACTGACCACGGTTTCTGAGACAGCACAAGCACAGGACGTGGGCCTGACCCTCGGGGGCAATCTCTACCCAGCCAACGCACACAGGCTACACACCCCTAGGGAATCTCAAATAAAACAGTCATCACCAAGAAAGAGAAGTAACTTTGTCTATATTCCGGGGTGCTACTCTCTCCTATTTATCTGATCCCTCCCCTCCCCTTCCCAGGTGGCTTCATTAGCATTGGAATTTCCTGAGCCAGAGAGTGAAGTGCTCTGCGTTTTTTTTTTTTTTTTTTTTTTGGTCTTTTCCTAACCCATTCTCCTGGCCTGAGAGAAGCAGCTACAAAAAACACGGGGACCAAAAATTCTTCCCTAATTGGACAAAATTACAGAACCAGCTCCAGCCAATCATATGAGATCCACAGTCTTGGGCTTTCATCCCTACAGGGAACAAGGTGGCTATTATAATGCAAAGGCAATTCTGATAGGGACCTGATTGTAATTGTTTTAGCTGATTACTGGAAAGACAAGTTTCCCAGGTCTGATATCTCTGCATATTCAACAGAGCCCTCACTGACACACAATGGGGAACTGAGGGCTAAAGCTCCCCCCAAAACCATGTAGCCTCCTGTCTTAGGGGTTTAAGGATGGTGACACCTACCAATCTGTAGAGGTACTTGCATTGGGTGCCTAAGGTACAGCTGCAGAGCACACCCACCAAAGTGCTTTAGGAAGAGAGACACACCTACCTCACTGGCACTGGGGGAAGACTGTTAGCATCCTACCCCGCCTGGAGTGTGACCCCCTGCTGCTACTAGAATCTGGTGCACACAACTATCACCATTACTTCTCTAGGTGGATAGGTGACAGTCTGCATCACACACTTGATGATCCAAAATCAGATTCTACTCAAGAATAGTGAATGGACTCTTAGGCTTATAAATCTGGTAACAGCCCAAACCAGCTGGTAATAGGACATAAGTGATTCAAGGGCTACAACACACAAGACAGTGCAATCCAGTAGCCCATCTACGTATCTTGAAAGAAAACAAAACAAGATAAGACTCAGTGAGCAAATATAAAATAAATCACTATGATATCTTATAGATGGCTCGGAGACAGCAGTCGATATTAAACCACATAAAGAAGCAGACCATGATTGATTCTACAACTCCCCAAACTAAAGAATCAAAATCTTTCCCAAATGAAGATACGATTCTGGAATTGCCAGATAGAGAATATAAAAAACTAATTTACAGAATGCTTCAAGACATCAGGGATGACCTCAGAAATGAAATAAGGCAATCTACACACAAAAAAAATTTTTCCACAGAAAAAGCCAAGAAACACACTGATAAAGCAGTTGAAGAACTCAAAAAGATTATTCAAGAACATAGTGGAAAAATTAATAAGCTGCAAGAATCCATAGAGAGACAGTATTCAGAAATCCAAAAGATTAACAGTAAAATTACAGAATTAGACAACTCAATAGGAAGTCCAAGGAGCAGAACTGAGCAATTGGAATACAGAGTGAGTGACCTGGAGGACAAGGGAGTTGACACCAATATAGCTGAAAAAAATCACATAAAATAATTAAAAAAAAAAAAAAAGAAGAAGAAACCCTAAGAATCATGTGGGACTCTATCAGGAAGAATAACTTGCTTGTGATTGGAGTCCCAGAACAGAGAGGGATAACAGAAAATACACAGAGAATAGTTGAAGATCTCTTGGCAGAAAACTTCCCTGACATCATGAAAGACGAAAGGATATCTATCCAAGATGCTCATCGAACCCCATATAAGATAGATCCAAAAAGAAAATCATGAAGACATATGATCATCAAACTTGCCAAAACCAAAGATAAAGAGAAAATTTTAAAAGCAGCCAGGGAGAAAAGAAAGGTCTCCTACAAAGGAGAATCAATAAGGATAAGTTCAGACTACTCAGCAGAAACCATGCAGTCAAGAAGGCAAAGGGAAGAAGGAGAAAAACTGCCAGCCAAGGATCATATATCCAGCAAAACTCTCTTTCAAATATGTAGGCGAAATTAAACCATTTACAGATAAACACAAGCTTAGAGAATTTGCAAAAACCAAACCAAAGCTAGAAGAAATACAAAAGGAAATTCTTTATTCAGAAAATCAATAATATCAGATACCAGCACAACACAAGGTCACAGAACAGAAAATCCTGATATCAACTCAAATAGGGAAATCACAAAAACAAATTAAAATTATTTAAAAAAAAATGCTCAAAACAGGGAATCATTGAAGTCAATATGTAAAAGATCACAATAATCAAAAAGAGGGACTAAATACAGGAGGCATAGAACTGTCATATGGAGAGGGAAACCAGGTGATATAGGACAATAGAAGTTAGGTTTTTACTTAGATAAATAGGGGTAAATATAACCACAAAGAGGTATAACAACTCCATAACTCAAAATAAAAACCAAGAAAGACATAACAACTTAGCAAACATAAATTCAACTACTATGAAATGAGGAACACACAATTTACAATGAAAAACATCTCAGCACAAAAAAGTAAGTGGAAAAATGAAACTGTCAACAACACACACAAAAAGGCATCAAAATGACAGCAGTAAATACATACTTATCTATAATAATGCTAAATGTAAATGGACTAAATGCACCAATAAAGAGACAGAGAGTCTCAGACTGGATAAAGAAACACAATCCGTCTATATGCTGCCTACAAGAGACACACCTTAGACTTAGAGACACAAACAAACTAAAACTCAAAGGATGGAAAATAAAATATCAAGCAAAAAAGAGCAGGAGTAGCAATATTAATTTCTGAAAAAATAGACTTTAAAGTTAAATCTATCACAAAGGATAAAGAAGGCCACTACATAATAATTACAGGGACAATAGACCAGGAAGATATAACCGTATTAAATATTTATGCACCCAATGACAGGGCTGCAAGATACATAAAACAAACTTTAACAGAACTGAAAAGTGAGATAAACACCTCCACAATTATAATAGGAGGCTTCAACACACCACTTTCTGAGAAGGACAGGCCTTCCGGTAAGAAGCTCAATAGACACACGGAAGATCTAATTGCTACAATCAACCAACTTGACCTCATAGACTTGTACAGAACACTCCACCCAACAGCTACAAAGTATACTTTTTTTCTAGCGCACATGGAACATTCTCTAGAATAGACCACATATTAGGTCATAAAACAAACCTTTGCAGAATCCAAAACATTGAAATATTACAAAGCATCTTCTCAGGCCACAAGGCCGTAAAAGTGGAAATCAATAACAGAAAAATTAGGGAAAATAAATCAAATACTTGAAAACTGAACAATACCCTGCTCAGAAAAGGCTGGGTTATAGAAGACATTAAGGAAGGAATAAAGAAATTCATAGAATGCAACGAGAATGAAAACGCTTCCTTTCAAAACCTCTAGGACACAGCAAAAGCAGTGCTCAGAGATCAATTTATATCGATAAATGCACACATACATTAAGAGGAAAGAGCCAAAATCAGAGAACTGTCCCGACAACTTGAACAAATAGAAAGTGAGCAACAAAAGAATCCATCAGGCACCAAAAGAAAACAAATAATAAAAATTAGAGCTGAACTAAATGAATTAGAGAACAGAAAAACAATTGAAAGAATTAACAAAGCCAAAAGCTGGTTCTTTGAAAAAATTAACAAAATTGATAAACCATTGGCCAAACTGACTAAAGAAACACAGAAAAGGAAACAAATAACCCGAATAAGAAATGAGACGGGCCACATCACAACAGACCCAACTGAAATTAAAAGAATCATATGAGATTACTACGAAAAATTGTACTCTAACAAAATTGCAAACCTAGAAGAAATGGATGAATTCCTGGAAAAACACTACTTACCTAAACTAACACAATCAGAAGTAGAACAACTAAATAGACCCATAACAGAAAAAGAGATTGAAAAGGTAATCAAAAAACTCCCAACAAAAAAAAAGCCCTGGCCCGGACGGCTTCACTGCAGAGTTCTACCAAACTTTCAGAGAAGAGTTAACACCATTACTACTAAAGGTATTTCCAAGCATAGAAAATGATGGAATACTACCTAACTCATTCTATGAAGCCACCATTTCCCTGATACCAAAACCAGGTAAAGACACCTCAAAAAAGAAAATTACAGACCTATATCCCTCATGAACATAGATGCAAAAATCCTCAACAAAATTCTAGCCAATAGAATTCAACAACATACTAAAAAAATAATCCACCATGACCAAGTGGGATTTATACCAGGTATGCAAGGCTGGTTTAGTATTAGAAAAATCATTAATGTAATCCACCATATAAATAAAACAAATGACAAAAAACACATGATCTTATCAATTGATGCAGAAAAGGCATTTGACAAAGTCCAACAACACCCATTCATGAAAAAAACTCTCACCAAAATAGGAATTGAAGGAAAACTCCTCAACATAATAAAGGGCATCTATACAAAGCGAACAGCCAACATCACCCTAAAAGCAGAGAGCCTGAAAGCATTTCCCTTGAGAATGGGAACCAGACAAGGATGGCCTTTATCACTGCTCTTATTCAACATTGTGCTAGAGGTCCTAGCCAGAGCAATTAGGCTAGACAAAGAAATAAAGAGCATTCGGATTGGCAAAGAGGAAGTAAAATTATCTCTATTTGCAGATGACATGATCTTATACACAGAAAACCCTAAGGAATCCTCCAGAAAACTACTGAAACTAATAGAAGAGTTTGGCAGAGTCTCAGGTTATAAGATAAACATACAAAAATCACTTGGATTCCTCTACATCAACGAAAAGAACATCGAAGAGGAAATCACCAAATCAATACCATTCACACACAGTAGCTGCCCCAAAAGATAAAATACTTAGGAATAAATCTTACCAAAGATGTAAAAGACCTATACAAGGAAAACTACAAAGTACTAGTGCAAGAAACTAAAAAGGACCTACGTAAGTGGAAAAACAAACCTTGTTCATGGATAGGAAGACTCAACATAGTAAAAATGTCTATCCTACATACAATGCACTCCTGATCCAAATTCCAATGACATTTTTTAATGTGATGGAGAAACAAATCACCAACTTCATATGGAAGGGAAAGAAGCCTCGGATAAGTAGAGCATTACTGAAAAAGAAGAAGAAAGTTGGAGGCCTCACTGTACCAGATTTTAGAACATATTATACAGCCGCAGTAGTCAAAACAGCCTGGTACTGGTACAACAACAGGCACATAGACCAGTGGAATAGAATTGAGAACCCATATACAAATCCATCCACATATGAGCAGCTGATATTTGACAAAGGCCCAGTGTCAGTTAATTGGGGAAAAGATAGTCTTTTTAACAAATGGTGCTGGCATAACTGGATATCCATTTGCAAAAAAATGAAACAGGACCCATACCTCACACCATGCACAAAAACTAACTCCAAGTGGATCAAACCTAAAAATAAAGACTAAAACAATAAAGATCATGGAAGAAAAAATAGGGACAACATTAGGAGCCCTAATACAAGGCATAAACAGAACACAAAACATTACCAAAAATGATGAAGAGAAACCCGATAACTGGGAGCTGCTAAAAATCAAACACCTATGCTCATCTAAAGACTTCACCAAAAGAGTAAAAAGACCACCTACAGATTGGGAAAGAATTTTCAGCTATGACATCTCTGACCAGCGCCTGATCTCTAAAATCTATATGATTCTGTTAAAGCTCAACCACAAAAAGACAAACAACCCAATCAAGAAGTGGGCAAAGGATATGAACATGCACTTCACTAAAGAAGATAATCAGGCAGCTAACAGATATATGAGAAAATGCTCTCGATCATTAGCCATTAGAGAAATGCAAATTAAAACTACAATGAGATTCCATCTCACTCCAACAAGGCTGGCGTTAATCCCAAAAATACAAAATAATAAAAGTTGGAGAGGCTGCGGAGAGATTGGAACTCTTATACACTACTGGTGGGAATGTAAAATGGTACAACCACTTCGGAAATCTATCGGACGTTTTCTTAAAAAGTTAGAAATAGAACTAGCATACAATCCAGAAATCCCACTCCTTGGAATATACCCTAGAGAAATAAGAGCCTTTACACGAACAGATATATGCACACCCATGTTTATTGCAGCTCTGTTTACAATAGCAAAAAGCTGGAAGCAACCAAGGTGTCCATCAATGGATGAATGGTTAAATAAATTATGGTACATTCGCACAATGGAATACTTCGCATCAATAAAGAATAGTGATGAATCTATGAAACATTTCATAACATGGAGGAACCTGGAAGGCATTATGCTGAGCGAAATTAGTCAGAGGCAAAAGGACAAATATTATACAAGACCACTATTATAAGATCTTGAGAAATAGTGTAAACTGAGAAGAACACACACTTTTGTGGTTACAGGGGGGGAGGGAAGGAGGGTGGGAGAGGGTTATTAACAGATTAGTTAGTAGATAAGAACTACTTTAGGTGAAGGGAAAGACAATACTCAATACAGGCGAGGTCAGCACAACTGGACTGGACCAAAAGCAAAGAAGTTTTCAGAATAAACTGAATGCTTCGAAGGTCAGTGGAGCAAGGCGGGGGGAGGTGTTTGGGGACTATGGCTTAAGGGGACTTCTAAGTCAATTGGCAAAATAATTCTATTATGAAAACATTCTGCATCCCACTTTGAAATGTGGCCTCTGGGGTCTTAAATGTTCACAAGCGGCCATCTAAGATACATCAATTGGTCTCAACCCACCTGGATCAAAGGAGAATGAAGAACACCAAGGTCACACGATAACTATGAGCCCAAGAAACAGAAAAGGACCACATGAACCAGAGACTTACATCATCCTGAGACCAGAAGAACTAGTTGGTGCCTGGCCACAACCGATGACTGCCCTGACAGGGAGCACAACAGAGAACCCCTGAGGGAGCAGGTGATCAGTGGGATGCAGACCCCAAATTCGCACAAAAAGACCATACTTAATAGTCTGACTGAGACTAGAGGAATCCCGGCAGTCATGGTCCCCAAACCTTCTGTTGGCCAGGACAGGAACCATTCCCGAAGACAACTCATCAGACATGGAAGGGACTGGACAGTGGGTAGGAGAGAGATGCTGATGAAGAGTGAGCTATTTGTATCAGGTGGACACTTGAGACTGTGTTGGCATCTCCTGTCTGGAGGGGGGATGGGAGGGTAGAGAGGGTTGGAAGCTGGCAAAACTGTCACGAAAGGAGAGACTGGAAGGGCTGACTCATTAGGGGAGAGAAAGTGGGAGTATGGAATAAGGTGTATATAAACTTGTATGTGACAGACTGACTTGATTTGTAAAAGTTCACTTGAAGTTCAATAAAAATTAAAAATATATATAAATTAGAATTTTCTGAAGCAAGCTAAAAATGAATGAGATAAGGCCCTGTGACAATAAGATAATTGCTTGATATTAAGTCCCATGTTCTTTCTACTCTTAACTCTTTAGTAATTTATTTAAGGCTATAAGCAATCCTTTTGGCATTATATTAGTATAATTTCATTAAACTTATGTTTTAAATTAAAAAAAAAGATGCATCAATTGGTCTCAACCCACCTGCATCAAAGGAGAATGAAGAACACCAAGGTCACATGATAACTATGAGCCCAAGAGACAGAAAGGGCCACAAGAACCAGAAACATACATCATCCTGAGACCAGAAGAACTAGATGGTGCCCAGCCACAACGGATGACTGCCCTCACAGGGAGCACAACAGAGAACCCCTGAGGGAGCAGGTGATCAGTGGGATGCAGACCCCAAATTCTCATAAAAAGACCAGACTGAATGGTCTGACTGAGCCTAGAAGAATCCCGGTGGTCATGGTTCCCAAACCTTCTGTTGGCCCAGGACAGGAACCATTCCTGAAGACAACTCATCAGACATGGAAGGGACTGGACAATGGGTTGGAGAGAGATGCTGATGAAGAGTGAGCTACTTGTATCAGGTGGACACTTGAGACTGTGTTGGCATCTCCTGTCTGGAGGGGAGATGGAAGGGTAGAGAGGGTTAGAAACTGGCCAAATTGTCACGAAAGGAGAGACTGGAAGGAGGGAGCGGGCTGGCTTATTAGGGGGAGAGTAAGTGGGACTGTGGAGTAAGGTGTATATAAGCTTATATATGACAGACTGACTTGATTTGTAAACTTTCACTTAAAGCACAATAAAAATTATTTCTTAAAAAAAGGTGGTGCGGGCCACACCCCAGGGATACTCCCTTTACCTTGGATCAGGGAAGGGACTGGAGTACGGGTGATGTTACAGTGCCACCCTAATCCTTGCAACGTAAAATTGCAATCACGAAATGGAGGGCAACCACACAGTACTGGGAATCATGGCCTAACCAAGTTGATACACACATTTTTGGGGGGACATAATTCAATCCATGACAGTGTGCATCAGGGTTGTATCCTTTCACAATACCTATTCCATCTGCATACTGAGCAAATAATCTGAGAAACTGGACTGTATGAAGAAGAACGGGCATCAGAATTGGAGGAAGACTCATTAACAACCTGTCTTATGCAGATGACACAGCCTTGCTTGCTGAAAATGAAGAGGACTCGAAGCACTTACTGATGAAGATCGAAGACCACAACCTTCAGTACGGATTACACCTCAACATAAAGAAAACAAAAATCCTCACAACTGCACCAATAAGCAACATCATGACAAATGGAGAAGAGATTAAAGTTGTCAAGGATTTCATTTTGCTTGGATCCACAATCAACACCCATGGAAGCATCAGTCAAGAAATCAAAAGATGCCTTGCACTGGGCAAATCTGCTGCAAAAGGTCTCTTTAAAGTGTTGAAAAGCAAAGATGTCACCTTGAAGACTAAGGTGTGCCTGACCCAACCCATGGTGTTTTCAGTCGCCTCCTATGCATGTGAAAGCTGGATGATGAATAAGGAAGACCGAAGAAGAATTGACACCTTTGGATTGTGATACACTATGAACTGCCAAAACAACAAACCAAATCTGTCTTGGAAGAAGTACAGCCAGAGTGTTGTTCCTTGGGAGCAAGGATGGCGAGACTACTTCTCACATACTTTGGACATGTTGTCAGGAGGGATCAGTCCCTGGAGAAGGATATCATGCTTGGTAAAGTAGAGGGTCAAAAAAAGAGGAAGACCCTCAATGAGATGGATTGACACAGTGGCTGCAACAATGGGCATAAGCATAACAAAAAATGTGAGGATGGTGCAGGACCGGGTAGTGTTTTATTCTGTTGTACATAGGGTTGCTGTGAGTCAGAACTGACTCGATGGCTCCGAACATCAACACGTCTGCAGGTGTCTGGAGAGAGGTGCTGCCTAGCATGATCTGGGTATTATGAGATATAGAATTGTATGTTTGGGCAAGCCAAGAAGCAATGTATTATACAATGCGTTCTGGACAGGCTTTAGAAAGTCTTAAAATAAAAAGACTTTATATCACTTTTATAACACATAATTATACTTTACTTATATATACTTCTCTCCTCAGATAGTATAAGCTCATTGATTCTTCCTATGGAAACTGACAATAGAAGAAAATGTTCACGCATGTTTTATATAGATGGATTGATGTGACAGCTGATTCTGCTCATAAATGGATTGTTACCACATAATAGTTCAATTTAGGGAAGATCTTAAAAGACTTCATATGTAGAAGAACTGGCCTGAGATGTCAATATACATGGACTTCTGGGCAGTGGTAAATGGCTTAGTTAGTTGATGAAAGTTCTGAAAATATCAAGACTGCAAGTTTGGGGCAAGGGCTGTAGAAGTGGTGTGTGGTTCAATCTATGGAAATGAACAAAAAATATGCAAAACTAATTTTCTCATATCATGTCAACTATGGAGTTTCCACTACAGAGAAGATTACCAACAACCAGTGTCATGTGGATGTCAGTGAGTCCTTCTTGTTAGCCATGTCAGTACTGGTGCTCTGTGCCAATGATCAGACTGGCCATGGTAAATAGTATTGGAGACTATGCATAAGCCCAATAATAAAAAATAAAAAATAAACTTTTTTTTTTTACTCTCACCAAAGCTGATGCACTTACTAACACTATTGAATTCTCAACCTGCCAGAAGCAGAATTTGATGGTAAGCCCTGAATGTAACATTCTTGCATTAGAAAATTAATGATAAATAATGGTGCACAGGCACTAAAAATTACAATGGCCTAAGAAAGTTAAAATAGCTAAAGAACAAACACCTTGAAAATGAAAGGTCTGGCAACCCTGATCAACAAATTTCTGGCTCAGACTGAGGAAACCTAGACTGCTTGGTGAAGCAGAGTGACAAGGAATATCAACCATTCTGCTGGAATTAATGAAAGCAATACACTAATGAACTAAAAAAAAAAAAAAATCAACCATTCTGTTGGAATTAATGAAAGCAACACACTAATGAACTAGAAGTAGCAAAATTGGGACATCCATGCTTTCTTGCATTATGTTTTGTTCAGTGATTAAAACTGGCCTCTCCTTGAAGTGCCTCCATGGCTGTTTGAATTTGCCTATTTTCACCACAAGACGATGTTGATTGAGACATATTGCTTTCACGAAAATAAAGCCCCAATATTGTACCATGGGGGCTGGTTAAAATGGGAGGACTTCAGCTGATCTGAGTGTCACAATGAGTATACTGTGTCAGAAGACTCTGGTGTTTACATCTTGTGCACCACTTTAATGATAGAATCCAAAATAGGCTCTAGCTAAATTCATTTGGCTACAACCTGAAAATCTATTGTCTTTTCTTGTATCATATGCCTCGTGCATCCTGTACTAGACTCTGTTATTCTTTCTGAGGCTAAAGACATTGCCATACCTGCTCAGTTCGAAAAGTGAAGTACTGAGCAATCAACGCAATATAGGGCAAATCTTTGACCAATGGAAAAGCAGGTCAGTGAGTTAAATTCTTCCTCTTCTTCCTGGTTGGGTTCTTCTGAGACATATCCATTCATAGGACCTTTGAAAGAAGGTAACTAAACTAAACCAAACTCGCTGTCATAGAGTAGATTTCGACTCATAGTGACCCCATAGGACAGAGTAGAGCTGCCCCATAGGGTTTCCGAGGCTGTAAATCCTGGTGCATCTAGTGGATTTGAATCACCCACCTTTCAGTTAGCCAAAAGCTTTAACTATTGCACTACCAGGGCTCCTTTTTGAAAGAAGGTAGTAAGGTCGAACTATCAGTTATGCTTGATAAATAACTGGCACAACATTCCAGTAATGAAGTTTGGACTGGCTTTCTGTGTTTCACTCAGTCCCAATTTTTTCCCTCCTGTGTCTTTAATATTTTACTCCATAAAAAGCAGTAGCTTGTAGGCTTCTTTTTATATTAATATCTCTGAAAAATTAGCTAAGATATCACATCTATATCTATTTAGCTATCTATCTACATATATAGAAAGATTTTCTTTTCTTTTTTTTACTTAATACCAGTAAGATTTTTTGGTTAAACCAAAATGCTCACTAGTGGGAGGACAATACAGAGGTTTCATGTCTTTGAATAATTACAGAAATATTTACTGAGTGTAAATTATATTACTTCTACCAGGCACTGAAGATACAAATACACCCACTACTCACTTATGGACGTGGTTAAGTTCTAAAGACCAGGTTGTTATGCAAAAGTAGGCATTATGAAAAATGAAAGATGACCCAAGACACAGGGTTCCCCTCACACTCTTTGGTGCGCCTCGCGGCTGGCCGCTGGTGTGTCCTCTGTGGCATGTCTGCTCCAACCCCTTCTTCCTTTCATTTCCATTCCCTTCCTTCTCTTCCCTTGCCCCCAACTCCTAACCTTATGCCTCTCCCTCCTTCTTTCCAATTCCTCGGTCTCCTCATCCCTCCACTCTCCTTTGTCCTTTGTGCATGGTTGGGAGCTAGTTGGAGACTGCGTGGGCAGGATGGTCGCTCTGGTGGGACCCTAGCGCTCAAGCCTTGAGTGGGACTGCACCAATGGCACCAGGCTGGGGATCGGAAGACATTTTTTATGTTCCCAGACTGTTCTCCAGCCCTCCTGGCTTGCCCCTGCAGTGCTTTGTTGCCTGGAGCCTGGAGCCTAGAGCCTCTTGGCGAGTCACCCGTAGCTGGGCACCTGCTCCCGACGTTTGGATGGGAGTTCTGGGAGTTCAGGGCGCTTCCCGAGCTGGAGCTCGCACTGGGGCTTGTATGGGAGGAGGTCCATGAGTTACCACGCTGTGTGACATCAACCCTAGTGACGCCACTGCAACCAGTGTTACTCTTGTCTCGCACCCTTGCATTCCTTACTGCGGGACATACATCGTCAATGCGCAAATTAAGTCAGTAGATTTTTCACTAATGACGTAAATGGGAAAGGTAGGTTAATGCGATAGTAAATGAAGAGCAGGTATATAAAATAACCAAGGCCTAATGCCTCCTCCTTAAGATGCTTTTTAATAGAAACAGATTTCTCTACAAATAAATGCAATGGAGTAAGATAAGAGTACAAACTGTGGGGAGGGAAAAGAGAAAGCATCTAATCCTGGTTTTACAGATAGGGAAGATTTCAAAGCTTTTATGATATTTAGATTAAAAATTAAAGGAAAGTATAAATTTGTGTGCCCGTGTCTGAAAATACCTCACAATTTGAAGAAATAAAAGAAATGATTTGATGATATTAGAGCAATGGTTATGCATAGTCTTGGTTCTGGAAAAGATGTCATACACTTAGCTGCTTCCCAAAGAACAATGAAAAGGAGCAATAACTAATTCCTCAGCACTTGTCCAATATAATTTTCTGCAATATATAAATGGTCTTTAATCTGTGCTGTCCCATACAATAGCCATTAGCCACATGTGGCTACTGAGCATTTAAAATGTGGCTAGTGTGACTGAGGAGTTAAACCTCTATTTGATTTCATTTGAATTAATTTATAGTGAATTTAAATAACCACATACATAACTTTCTGCTGAGCAAGGATGATACCTGGTTAGTAATTAAAATACAATTACTGCTATAAAGATGAAGCACAGGGTATTATAAAAACACGTAAGAGTTTGAGAGAATCAGAGAAGTCTCCTCTAAGAGAGTACAATTAAAGTACAAACCAACTGAGGTGCCAGAGAAGCCACATCCAGCAGGCAGAAAAACATGTATGAATGTCATGAAGGAGGAGAGAAAGTGTTGAATTATTAAAACAAACAACAAAAACAGGAACAAACAACAACAACAAAAGCAGGTTTACTGGAATGGAAAAAGTCAGGTGAGATGGTACAAAGTGAGTCTGAAAGGGGAGGAGTGTGTTAATAATTACAGGGCCTTGAAGGTATTAAATTTAGTTATTTACATACTTTATAATGAGGGCAGTAGGAGCCCAATTTGTTCTTTACCTGAAAAGTGAGATGATATTTATATATTACATGCATCATTCTGGTTGCACTACAAGTTAAAAGATCAAGAGAGGAATTTTTTAATTATGATATACTTCTGTCTCCACATGGAGGCGAAGATAGTTCCAGGGATATTAGATTGTTTTTTAGACCAAGGTTCTATTTCAGTAGACTCATCTCTATCTCCAGCTGAAGGATTATGTGTAGACCTTGTAGGTGAGAACTCTGGGCTAGAAATATCACTAACAGAGGATAACATGACATTGGTGCTTATATTGTCTCTAGCCTAGCAGTGTTAGGGTAGGTGGTTTTGAGAAAATCATAAAATTAAATCCATATCTCACAAAAACAAGCATGAATTATATATAGATTCTGGATGGATTAAAGATGTCAGTTTAAAAAGCATAACCATGGCAGTATTAAATATAAAGGAATATTTATATAGATTAGAAGGAATGCAAAATACCACTGCAGAAGAGTTGCCTACTTAAATTAGAATCAACCTGAATGATGTGGTTGGAGACAAGCTTTCAGGACCTTCATTTGTGGATGTGGCACAATACAAAATGCGAAGAAACAGCAGCAAACATCCATTTGTAATAGAAATGTGGAATGTCTGAAGTATGAATTTAGGAAATCTGGAAATTGCCAGAAATGAAGAGGAATGTATAAACATCAATATCCTAGGCATAAACATATATACCCTAGGACTGGTACTGGCCATTTTGAATTGAACAATCATACGGTCTACTATACCGGGAATGACAACTTGAAGAGGAATGGTGTTGCATTCATTGCCAAAAAGAATATTTCAAGATCTTTTTGGTCTTTAAAAGGGCAGGAAAGAAAGAAAAGACCAAAATGGATGTCAGAAGAGACTCTGGAACTTGCTCTTGAATGTCAAGTAGCTCAAGTAAAAGGAAGAAAAGATGAAGTAAAAGAGTTGAGCAGAATATTTCAAAAGGTTACTTGAAAAGACAAAGTAAAGTATTATAATGACCTGTGGAAAGACCTGGAGATAGAAAACCCAAAGGGAAGAACACCCTTGGCATTTCTCAAGCTGAAAGAACTGAAGAAAAAATTAAAGCATCAAGTTGCAATAGTGAAGGATTCCACAGGGAAAATATTAAACGAAGCAGGAAGCATGAAAAGAAGATGGAAGGAATATACAGACTCATAGTCTAAAAAGAATTATTTGACTTTCAACCATTTTAGGAGGTAGCATATGTTCAGTTACCGATGATACTAAAGGAAGAAGTCTAAGCTGCAATGAAGGCATTGGCAAAAATAAAGCTACAGGAATTGACAGAATATCAATTGAGATGTTTCACACAATGGATGCAGTGCTGAAAGTTCTCATACGTCTATGGCAAGAAATTTGCAAGACAGCTACCTGGCCAATCCACTGGAAGAAATACATATTTATGCCTATTCCCCAGAAAGGTGATCCAACCAATGTGGAAATTATCGAACAATATCGTTAATATCACACACAAATAAAATTTTACTGAAGATCATTCAAAAGTGGCTGCAGCAGTATATTGACAGGGGACTGCCAAAATTCAAGCTGGATTCAGATAAGGACGCAGAACAAGGGTTATTGCTGATGTCAGATGGATCATGGCTGAAACCAGAAATACCTGAAAAATGTTTATCTGTGTTTTATTGACTATGCAAAGGTATTTGGCTGTGTGGATCATATCAAATTATGGATAACATTGTGAAGAAAGGGAATTCCAGAACACTTAATTGTGACCCTGAGGAACCTGTACATAGATCCAGAGGCAGTAGTTCGAACAGAATAAGGAGATATTGCATGGTTTAAAGTCAGGAGAGGTGTATGTCAGGGTTATATCCTTTCACCATACCTATTCAATCTGTATGCTGAACAAATAATCCAAGAAGCTGAACTATAGGAAGAACAGGGCATCAGGATTGGAGGAAGGCTCGTTAACAACCTTCATTATGCAGATGACAGAACCTTGGTTGCTGAAAGTGAAGAACTTGAAGCACTTACTGATAAAGATCAGAGACCACAGTTTTCAGTATGGGTTACACCTTAACATGAAGAAAACAAAAAATCTTCACAACTGGCCCGATAAGCAACATCATGATAAAGGGAGAAAAGATTGAAGTTGTCAAGGATTTCATTTTACTTGGATCCACAATCAACACCCATGGAAGCAGCTGTCAAGAAATCAAAGGACGGGGGCCAAGATGGCGGACTAGGTGGACGCTACCGCGGATCCCTCTTGCAACAAAGATTCGGAAAAACAAGTGAATCAATCACATACATAACAATCTACGAACTCTGAACAACAAACACAGACTTAGAGACGAAAAACGAACAAATACGGGCAGACAGTGACCGTTTTCAGAACTAGGAGCAACGCAACTCAAATAGGGAAAGAACAAAAACAAACAAATTAAGATTAACTCTAAAAAATAAATAAATAAACAAAATAATTCACATAACAGGAAATCATGGAAATCAATAGATAAACGATCACAATAATCAAAAAGAGGGACTAAATATAGGAGGCATTGAACTGTCACAAGGAGAGTGATACAAGGCGATATAGAATGATACAAGTTAGGTTTTTACTTAGAGAAATAGGGGTAAATAATAAGGTAACCACAAAAAGGAATATCAATTTCATAACTCAAGAAAAAAGCCAAGAAAAACGTAATGACTCAACAAACATAAAGTTAAACATTATGAAAATGAGGATCTCACAAGCTAGTAAGAAAAGCGTCTCAGCACAAAAAAGCATGTGGAAAAATGAAATGGCCAACAACACACATGAAAAGGCATCAAAATGACAGCACTAAAAACTTATTTATCTATAATTACGCTGAATGTAAATGGACTAAATGCACCAATAAAGAGACAGAGAGTCACGGACTGGATAAAGAAACACAATCCATCTATATGCTGCCTACAAGAGACACACCTTAGACTTAGAGACACAAACAAACTAAAACTCAAAGGATGGAAAAAAATATATCAAGCAAAGAATAAGCAAAAAAGAAGAGGAGTAGCAATATTAATTTCTGACAAAATAGACTTTAGACTTAAATCCAACACAAAGGATAAAGCAGGACACTATATAATGATAAAAGGGACAATTGATCAGGAAGACATAACCATATTAAATATTTATGCACCCAATGACAGGGCTGCAAGATACATAAATCAAATTTTAACAGAACTGAAAAGTGAGAGAGACACCTCCACATTTATAGTAGGAGATTTCAACACACCACTTTCGGAGAAGGACAGGACATCCAGTAAGAAGCTCAATAGAGACACGGAGGACCTACTTACAACAATCAACCAACTTGACCTCATTGACTTATACAGAACTCTCCACCCAACTGCTGCAAAGTATACTTTTTTTTCTAGCGCACATGGAACATTCTCTAGAATAGACCACATATTAGGTCATAAAACAAATCTTTGCAGAATCCAAAACATCGAAATATTACAAAGCATCTTCTCAGACCACAAGGCAATGAAGCTAGAAATTAATAACAGAAAAACTAGGGAAAAGAAATCAAATACTTGGAAAATGAACAATACCCTCCTGAAAAAAGACTGGGTTATAGAAGACATTAGGGAGGGAATAAGGAAATTCTTAGAAAGCAACGAGCATGAAAATACTTCCTATCAAAACCTCTGAGACACAGCAAAAGCAGTGCTCAGAGGTCAATTTATATCGATAAATGCACACATACAAAAAGAAGAAAGAGCCAAAATCAGAGAACTGTCCCAACAACTTGAACAAATAGAAAGTGAGCAACAAAAGAACCCATCAGACACCAGGAGAAAGCAAATAATAAAAATTAGAGCTGAACTAAATGAATTAGAGAACAGAAAAACAATTGAAAGAATTAACAAAGCCAAAAGCTGGTTCTTTGAAAAAATTAACAAAATTGATAAACCATTGGCTAGACTGACTAAAGAAAAACAGGAAAGGAAACAAATAACCCGAATAAGAAACGAGAAGGACCACATCACAACAGAACCAAATGAAATTAAAAGAATCATTTCAGATTACTACGTAAAATTGTCCTCTAATAAATTTGAAAACCTAGAAGAAATGGATAAATTCTTGGAACAATACTACCTACCTAAACTAACACATTCAGAAGTAGAACAACTAAACAGACCCATAACAAAAAAAGAGATTGAAACGGTAATCAAAAAACTTCCAACAAAAAAAAGTCCTGGCCCAGACGGCTTCACTGCAGAGTTCTACCAAACCTTCAGAGAAGACTTAACACCATTACTATTGAAGGTATTTCAAAGCATAGAAAAAGACAGAATACTACCCAACTCATTCTATGAAGCTACCATCTCCCTGATACCAAAACCAGGTAAAGACATTACAAAAAAAGAAAATTTTAGACCTATGTCCCTCATGAACATAGATGCAAAAATCCTCAACAAAATTCTAGCCAATAGAATCCAACAACACATCAAAAAAATAATTCACCCTGATCAAGTGGGATTTACACCAGGTATGCAAGGCTGGTTTATATCAGAAAAACCATTAATGTAATCCATCACATAAATAAAACAAAAGATAAAAACCACATGATCTTATCAATAGATGCAGAAAAGGCCTTTGACAAAGTTCAACACGCATTTATGATAAAAACTCTTACCAAAATAGGAATTGAAGGAAAATTCCTCAACATAATAAAGGGCATCTATGCAAAGCCAACAGCCAATATCACTCTAAATGGAGGAACCTGAAAGCATTTCCCTTGAGAACAGGAACCAGACAAGGAAGCCCTTTATCACCGCTCTTATTCAACATCGTACTTGAAGTCCTAGCCAGGGCAATTAGGCTAGACAAAGAAATAAAGCATATCCAGATTGGCAAGGAGGAAGTAAAGCTATCACTATTCGCAGATGACATGATCGTATACATGGAAAACCCTAAGGAATCCTCCAGAAAACTACTGAAACTAATAGAAGAGTTTGGCAGAGTCTCAGGTTATAAAATAAACATACAAAAATCCCTTGGATTCCTCTACATCAACAAAAAGAACACCGAAGAGGAAATAACCAAATCAATACCATTCACAGTAGCCCCCAAGAAGATCAAATACTTAGAAATAAATCTTACCAAAGATGTAAAAGACCTATACAAAGAAAACTATAAAACTCTGCTACAAGAAATTCAAAAGGACATACTTAAGTGGAAAAACATACCCTGCTCATGGATAGGAAGACTTAACATAGTAAAAATGTCTATTCTACCAAAAGCCATCTGTACATATAACGCACTTCCAATCCAAATACCAATGTCATATTTTAAGGGGATAGAGAAACAAATCACTAATTTCATATGGAAGGGAAAGAAGCCCCGGATAAGCAAAGCATTACTGAAAAAGAAGAAGAAAGTGGGAGGCCTCACTCTACCTAATTTCAGAACCTATTATACAGCCACAGTAGTCAAAACAGCCTGGTACTGGTACAACAACAGGCACATAGACCAATGGAACAGAATTGAGAACCGAGATATAAATCCATCCACGTATGAGCAACTGATATTTGACAAAGGACCAGTGTCAGTCAACTGGGGAAATAATAGTCTTTTTAACAAATGGTGCTGGCATACCTGGATATCCATTTGCAAAAGAATGAAACAGGACCCATACCTCACACCATGCACAAAAACTAACTCCAAGTGGATCAAACACCTAAACATAAAGACTAAAACGATAAAGATCATGGAAGAAAAAATAGGATCAACCCTAGGAGCCCTAATACAGGGCATAAACAGAATACAAAACATTACCAAAAATGATGAAGAGAAACCAGATAACTGGGAGCTCCTAAAAATCAAACACCTATGCTCATCTAAAGACTTCACCAAAAGAGTAAAAAGACCACCTACAGACTGGGAAAGAATATTCAGCTATGACATCTCAGACCAGCGCCTGATCTCTAAAAGCTACATGATTCTGTCAAAACTCAACCACAAAAAGACAAACAACCCAATCAAGAAGTGGGCAAAGGATATGAACACACATTTCACTAAAGAAGATATTCAGGCAGCCAAAAGATACATGAGAAAATGCTCCCAATCATTAGCCATTAGAGAAATGCAAATTAAAACTACGATGAGATTCCATCTCACACCAACTAGACTGGCATTAATCCAAAAAACACAAAATAATAAATGTTGGAGAGGCTGCGGAGAGATTGGAACTCTCATACACTGCTGGTGGGATTGTAAAATGGTACAACCACTTTGGAAATCCATTGGCGTTATCTTAGAGAGTTAGAAATAGAACTACCATACAACCCAGAAATCCCACTCCTCGGAATATACCCTAGAGATACAAGAGCCTTCACACAAACAGATATATGCACACCCATGTTTATTGCAGCTCTGTTTACAATAGCAAAAAGCTGGAAGCAACCAAGGTGTCCGTCAACGGATGAATGGGTAAATAAATTGTGGTATATTCACACAATGGAATACTACGCATCAATAAAGAACAGTGACGAATCTCTGAAACATTTCATAACATGGAGGAATCTGGAAGGCATTATGCTGAGTGAAATGAGTCAGAGGCAAAAGGACAAATATTGTATAAGACCACTATTATAAGATCTTGAGAAATAGAAAAAACGGAGAAGAACACATACTTTTGTGGTTACAAAGGGGGGAGGGAGGGAGGGAGGGACAGGGCTTTTTATTGATCAGTCAGTAGATAAGAACTGCTTTGGGTGAAGGGAAACACAACACTCAATACAAGGAAGGTCAGCCTAATTGGACTGGACTAAAAGCAAAGAGGTTTCCGCGATAAAATGAATGCTTCAAAGGTCAGCAGAACAGGGGCTGGGGTCTGGGGAACTTGGTTTGAGGGGACTTCTAAGTCAATGGGCAAAATAATTCTATTATGAAAACATTCTGCATCCCACTTTGAATTGTGGTGCCTGGGGTCCTAAATGCCAACAAGCGGCCATCTAAGATACATCAATTGGTCTCAACCCATCTGGAGCAAAGGCAAAGGAAGAACACCAAGGTCACACGACAACTAAGAACTCAAGAGACAGAAAGGGCCCCATGAACCAGAGACCTACATTATCCTGAGACCAGAAGAACTAGTTGGTACCCGGCCACAATCGATGTCTGCCCTGTCAGTGAGCACAACAGACAACTCCTGAGGGAGCAGGAGACCAATAGGATACAGACCCCAAATTCTCATAAAAAGACCACACCTAATGGTATGACTGCGACTAGGGGAATCCCAGAGACAATGCTCCCCAGAACTTCTGATGGCACAGGACAGGAACCATCCTCGAAGACAACTCATCAGGCATGAAAAGGACTGGTCAGTGGGGGGGCAGAGAGATGCTGATGAAGAGTGAGCTAATTAAATCAGGTGGACACTAGAGAGTGTGTAGGCAACTCTTGACTGGAGGGCGGATGGGAAGATAGAGAGAGAGGGAAGATGGCAAAATTGGCATGAAACGAGAGACTGAAAAGGCTGACTCAATAGGGGGAGAGCAAGTGGGAGAAGGGAGTAAGATGTATGTAAACCTACATGTGACAGACTGATTGGAATGGTAAATGTTCACTCAAAGCTTAATAAAAATTAATTAAAAAAAAAAAGAAATCAAAGGACACATTGCAATGGGCAAATCTGCTGCAAAAGACCTCTTTAAAGTGATGAAAAGCAAAATGTTGAAGACTAAAGTGAGCCTGACCCAAGCCATGGTGTTTTCAATTGCTCCACGTGCATAGGAAAGCTAGATGATGATTAGGGAAGACTGAAGAAGAACTGACAACTTTGAACTGTGGTGTTGGCAAAAAATATGGAACATACCATGAACTGCCAAAAGAGTGAACTTATACACAGATACAATTCTGGTTGTAAAGGATAGAGCAGTGGAAAAAAAACAGATAAAAACCGCTGAGCTTATATTTTAGCAATTTCTGTTTTCCCTATAGTAAATCCTAAAATATATGTATATACATAAAATTTTTTTTTTTTTATATTTCCCGTAATCAGTCTTCTAAAAAGGAGACAATGAGATATTTGGCATTAAAACTTTCTTTAAGAGTTCATTCTTGTCCTCAGTCAGGTTTTAGACCAAAGAGAATAGTAGTAAAAAAAAAAAAAGTCCATTTAATAATTGTCAATTTTAATAAAAAACACAAACAATGATACCACTAATCATGTTGTAGAAATATATTAACGATACGCCCTATCTATGTGAGTATTGATTCATCTCTCTGGTTTCTGTTTTCTTTCCCATTAATGAAAACTAAGCTTTACTCTTGTTTACAATCAAGGTCATTCTAGTGATATGTTTATGTGATTGGAAAACACCTTTATTTTTGCTGATTGTATTTAAAATAAAAGGCATTAAGAATAAAAATAATTTCAGATACTATTAAGTTCAGGGATTGCCACTGGGTTCCAATTACCACCAAAGCCCTAGTAAACAATAAAAACTTTTGAGTTTTGTTTTTGCCTTCTTTTTTTTTCTTTTTAATTTATTGTGCATTGGATGGAGGTTTACAGGATAAACTAATTCCTCATTAAATAGTCAGTACACACATTGTTCTATGACATTGGTTAAGAACCCTACAACATTAGATAAGAAAATTTTTAAAATTTTGGCACCAGGATAAATACTCAAAATCAGATTCATTCCTAAAATCACACAGCCTTCAAAGCTGGAAAACAATGTTTCAGTATATAAACTATACATATAATTCATTAATATTGGTGTGGAAATTTATGATTCAAGGATATACTGAAAATATAGAAAATTTGACTCTATGTAGAGGTTATACACACTGACACTGATTTGGGTTTTAACATAGGTCTGTGAATAATTTTCTTTTCAAAGAGTCTCTAAGAAAATGTTCCATTTTCATAAGGGTGACAAGATATTGGAAAAGAGCTGAAAGAGAAAAAAGGGTCCATTATTTAGTGTCATCGGGGTTATTAATACTAATATTTAAATCTTTAATGCTTGCTCATTCTTTATGTTTTGTTTTTCACCAATAGATTTTGCTCAAAGAGGAAAATACATCAGTATGAGAAATCACACAATGATTACAGAGTTTGTACTATTGGGCATATCAGACGACCCAAAGCTTCAGGCTCTGGTCTTTACCTTTTTATGTATAGCTTATGTATTAACCGTCACAGGCAACCTGACCATCATCCTCCTCACCTTGATATACTCTCATCTAAAGACTCCCATGTACTACTTCCTCTGGAACTTCTCCTTCTTAGAGATTACGTTCACCACTGTGTCTATCCCCAGATTTCTGGGGCAATCATTACTAAAGTCAAGACCATTTCTTACAACAATTGTTTAGCTCAATTATTTTTCTTCATCTTTATGGGTGTGCCTGAATTTTTTCTTCTAACTGCCATGTCTTATGATCGTTATGTTGCCATCTGCAAGCCCCTTCATTACACCACCGTCATGAACAAGAAAATCTGCACCCTGCTCGTTCTTTGTTCATGGCTGGGAGGATTCCTGACCATTTTCCTACCACTCATGCTTATCCTCCAGTTAGATTTCTGTTCTTCCAATGTCATTGACCACTTCTCTTGTGACCACTTCCCCATCTTACAACTCTCATGCACAGATACCTGGCCTTTAGAGATGATTGGCTTTTACTTTGCTTTTGTTACTTTGCTATTCACATCGGCATTAGTGATTGTATCCTACTTGTGCATCGCTATCACCACTCTGAGAATCCCTTCTGCCAGTCAGAGGAAAAAGGCTTTCTCCACTTGTTCTTCTCATATGATTGCCATTTCCATCTCTTATGGCAGCTGCATATTCATGTATGTCAACCCTTCAGCAAAGAAAGAGTAGCTGTTCTCAACACTCCCATTGCCCCCATGCTGAGCCCCTTCATTTACACCCTGAGGAACCAGCAAGTAAAACAAGCCTTCAAAGACTTGATCCATAAAATAGGATTTCCAGAAAATAAATGAAAGTATTTATTGGCATGAATGAATGTTATTATGAAGGTTCAATAAAAAATAAATGAAATTCTAGCCTTCTTCTAATCTTCACTACCCTAAATCCATCTCTCCACTACCCCAATGGCGAACTCAAATACTTAAACGTTCTTTTTAACACAGAAGTGTCTATGTTGTGCCTTCCTTTAAAACTTTCAGTAAATTCCATGTAATCGTCGATTTATCTTTCTGAACAGAAAACCAGTGACTATAAGATATAATCCATTTGGCTAATTATCCTGAACATTAAAAATGTTTTACATTGTAATTGCTTAAAAGAGCAGTTTTAATTAACTCTTAAATTTTCTGTTACTAGCACAATAAAGTAGTTTCTTCTTAGAAATTATATGAAATATGAAATTTGACACCATGTTTTGTACACTCCCTGCAGTGTCTGTACAATTATTTCCACTTATCTGATGGACTTGGGTATTATTTTCCTACTTACAAGTAATTGAGAATTCATAAATACTCTGTTTCCTAGTTATGTTGAAGACGTATTATCTCTGGCTTTTTATAATCTCCTCGTTATCTGTATTTGTTTTTGAAAATGTATAACAAAGATGAATATTTAGGGAGCCACTATTACCATTATATAACCTGCAAGTCTCATTGATGTGTAATAAATAATAATAGCTCTTCTGAAGAGAATACCTACTCTGTGCATTTACTCAACTAGGTAAGTTCTATACTAAATTTTATTTACTAGATATATGGCATACTAAACATGATTATCTTCCTTTTAAAAACGTGTAAATTCATTCTCAATTTGAGTAACTTGCTTGTTATCTAGTGTGATAGCCTGAAGTAAAAAACAAAACAAACAACAGAAAAAAAAAGCTTGAGTTTGTTCTAGTTTTATACATAGTTGGAACTCTGAAATAACCCACAGATTTTGTATAGATTCCGGAGAATCTGAACAATTTTTTTTATTATTCAAATTATCTAATTTGAGTGTAAGTGTATTATTGAATGTAGGCAGGGAAGATACTAACTCCAATTATTATTTTGGAATATAAGGTACAACGTTATTCAATCAAAATAAGGTACACTCTTCATTTTGCTATTGCTGGTGAGCAGTAGCAGACTGATCACAAAAAAAGCATAAAGTATTAGCAGTATATGGCAGCAAAAATTTGTATTAGAAGGCAGATTAAAAATAATAAGATTCATATATGTATTTACAACAATGTGGTAGATTTTTAGCTTTAAAAAATGGCATAGAGTACTGAGAAGAAATCTGAATTTGGAGATAAGATATTTGGGTTCTTGTCTTTGTCTGGGGGGCAGGGGAATCAAGGGGAAAAACTTCAGACTTAACTGTTGTTGTTAGTTTTTATTCCCTGTCTCACAGGCTCTCTTTTCCAATTTCAATACTAATGTGTGTTATGTTTTATATTCCTTAGTGTTTTGTATACATTCCTCTTCTGGAAATTTTGATTCCCTGAATTAATCCCCTTGAGCCAGTGGCAGTTCAAATAGATAAAACTTTAAGTATCTGTGCAAGTAAAATCTGTGTAGAAACCATGTCATAGAGTTTCAAAACACCTTCTGACATTTTCCCTCTTTTATATTTTTGCTCCTTTCTCACTCTCTGCAATTATATATTCCTCAAGGGTAAAATGAGACATATCTGTAATAGGGCATTATAAGATCCTATGTTCGGTGGGAAGGGGAGGGGATGGTTTCAGGAATGCTGGCTTCCCTGGATTACAACGATGGCATTTTTACCATCCTAGGCATTCTGAGTGTGTGTGAAACTATACGAATAGCAGAGGTAAGTTGGGCATATAAAAGGCAATGAAAATTCCCCATTCTTAGCATTGATTCGTTTTGTATCAACTTTTAATGAAATTAAATAGGATATATAAAAAAACTTAGGGGTTAAAATTTAAAACCAAATATATTAAAAAGTATTTTTAAAAAGTTGAGCATTATTTTATTGTATCAATTTATTTATTCCCAATTAATTAAAGGCAGACAACTGCTGTCTCTGTGTCTGTGTCTCTAATTGTACATAGGCTGTGCAGTTTAAGGGAACAGAATTGCATTTCAGGCAGTCTGACATTACATTTAACACTTGCTAGCTTTTTTTTTTTTTTAGCTATAGGAATTTATTTAAGTCACGTAATTTCTCCCAGCCTTAGTTTTTTCATTTAAGAATAAAGATAAAAATTTCATAGCAATTGTTACAAAGAATAAATGAGATAAATCATAAAATCTTTAGTCTTTCAGTGAAATAGTGCCTTTGAAAATTCACAAATATGAATATCTTTTCCAAAGTTGAGCATTTATTCCAATTAAAATAAAAACAAATTTAATTAAACCGTTACTTTTAAGCACCAACTTAGTATGATAGAATTTATGAAGCACTTTCATTTATGTTATTTCAATTAATTCTCAAAAACACCTTTGACATTTCCACTTTATTTTTAAAAGAAATTCAGTAACTCACTCAAAGTCACAAATCCATGATGTGGCCTGTTTGAATTTTTAATGCACGTCTCTCTATCCACAAAGCCCATATATTTTCTAGGATAATAAATTGACCTTATAATACCAAAAGTGGAAAATTAATATTAAGTTTTGATACTGTAAGTTTATTAATAATTATTTCCTTTTCTTGTTTCCCTGGCAGGGAAGTGGTTAAGAGCTATGGCTGCTAACCAAGAGGTTGGCAGTTCGAATCCACAGCCACTCCTTGGAAGCCCTATGGGGCAGTTCTACTCTGTCCTGTAAGGTCGCTATGAGTCGGAATTGACTTGATGGCAATGGGTATCTTGCTTCTGTGTGAAATGGTCTGTTATATTATAGGTGGCAAATTAATGAACTGAAAGTGTGAGGTTACAAGTTGATATTCTCCATAAACTCTTACATGTATGAATGTTGTTTTGTTTCTGAAGTTATCATTAAATGTGACTTTGGGATGTCTATTTACCTTTCATTTGTTTCCATACACACTGGTATAAAATCTGAGAAATGAACCTTCCCGTCTTTATTGAAATGAAGAAATATAAATTATTTAACTTTTTCCAGGGAAACAATAAAATTTCTATGAAAAATGGTAAAAAAAAAAAAAAAAAAAATTCTAATAAAACAGTTCTGCCAGCAAGTCAGCGCCGTCCCCTGTGGAGACTTTGTTTCATTCGGGAAGAGGAAAGGTCTCAGATGAGCCCCGTGTTATTCAAAGCCAAGAATGATTGAGCAGTGCCAAATGTATATTTTAGTGTAATTATGAAGCTATGTTGAATGTTGCTCACAACACTATATTAGACTCTTTTCCTTTTTCTAATGTATTAGCTTAAACACTAAACAAATCTTTAAATTCAGTAAAGTAAAAAGAAACAGGGTGACATGGTCAGTAAAGCAGATTGCTTCGGAGATTCACTCTGTCCTTGTTTTTCTAATGGCCTTTAATGAGACTTAACTAAAGAAGAGAGAACTGAGTGAACATAGAGGAAGATGACAAAAGTAGGCTTTCAAAGTCATTAAATCACCAACTGGCATTCCCTCCCAGTGTAACATAAAGCACTAAAAAGAAAGAAAGAAAAAAAAAAAGACACACCAGAAAAGAAGTGGAACCAGTCAAAAGTTCATCTTAGTTTGTCAAAGGTATATCCTTCGATCTTCAAATCTAACTTGACCTTTAAAATAAAGTTCTTTTTTTATTTTGTGCATCAAAGAAATTGTCTTCAGTATTCAAAGGGAGATTGTTAGTATTTACTTGATGGTAGGGATTTTGGAAGAGCAGAATCTAGGAGTGCTTTGAGAAGGAAGGCCCTGAAAATCCTTTCCAGTCATTTTACTTAACCAGTGTTACAGATTACTGTTAATTTGTATTTAGAATGATTCACAGAGTCTGTCTCAGGGGTCCTTTGAAGGTAATTAAGAATCTATTTTGAAGAAATGGGTGGAAAGAAATGTAAAGGTTGGTAACATGACCCATGTTCAGCCAGGGAAAAATAGGGATCTGCACTCAGCAATACAAAGCTGAAATGTTGAGTTAAATCTTGAAGATGTCCTTCACTACCCTGAGTACATCCTTGGGATGACTTAAGACTCTACAAATCATATGACCTTGTGGAACATTGAAGTTTATTTCTCTCTAAGGATTATGAATGGTGAACATTTTTATCAGTTTATTTGATGTTGGGAAATAAATATAATTCGTTGGGTTTCCAAGACATTTTTACATAAAAGTTTGATGTACTGCCACTAATCTTATGGTATTGGATCATGTCCTGCTACAGTTTCTTTTTGCTAGGCTTTTTTTTTTTTTTTTTTAATAGTCCTTGCAGACTGGGAATAGAAGTGTTAATTCTTTGTGATGCTCAAGTAAACTATCTCTTCATACATTTCTTTGCAGCTCTTTGTACACTTCTTCAGAGCTTTAATCAGTCTCCAGAATGAGTAAATCATGGTACCATTACTCAGAAAATGCTAAAGTTAAGAGGAAAAACAGATACTTTTTTTAAAGTTGTGTACATTTAAAAATACTGTGCAATGATAATGTTACTCACTGCATAATAATAATTATAAAACAGTAGTAATAATAACCCTTGGTTCCCAAAGCCAGTAAGCTATTGAAGGAACTTCAATCTTGAGATTGAAATAAAATCTTTCCTATTTGATGAGGATGTCCTTTGAGACTTTAAGTTGTCATGAAAAACTAGTGACTTAATGAACAGTGACCTCTGAAAAGGAAGAATGATGTCACTGAACTAACAGAGTGAATTGAGAGGACGGATTGTAAAGTAATTTAAAGGGAAGTAATTTTAAAAAACGTTTTATGAAGTTTGTTTTTAATTTTATATATCGATAATATATAAAAATAATATCAATAATATTTTTCTTCCTTTACATATCATTTGTTTGCAATTTATTTAATGCAGAGAGTTTGGGCCAAACATTATTGGTAAATGGGAAAATAATTTATCTTGCAAAATATAGACATGAATTTAAGAAACATCCAAGCTATAATATAGCATAAAATAGAGAACTGCGCATGATGTCAATGTCTGGTTCAACAACAAACTCAACTTCTGTTTGTTTGCTTATTTGACAAGTGTTTATTTTAAACCTACTATATATTAAGCAGAAAACCCTGGTGGCATAGTGCTTAAGAGGTATAGCTACTAACCAAAAAGTCAGTAGTTCGAATCCACCAGGCACTCCTTGGAAACCATATGGTTGCAATTATTTTGATGATTAGACACTGTCCTAACTCTCAAGAATGCACATAGTAGTGGGAAAATCCACAGATTTCAGCGCAGTGTGTTAAGGATGGTGGGTTTGGGAAGAATAACTGTAAGGTGATTATGGAGACACATGTAATGGACATAAAATCCACGGCTGTGTTGAGTTAAGTAGGGAATTGGTTTTGGTTGTCATTGCAATGTGCTACCCACAAAGCTATTTACATCCACATATATTATTTCATTCCAGTCTCACAAGCACTCTTAGAAAGGTTATTATTACTAACGAGGAACAGAGAAACTAAGTAGCCATTGGTGGTAGTACTGACATCTTGTAAACACCTACCTGCAACTTGGTAATCAAATCCTAGCTGAGATGGGAGCAGCGGGAGGTGTATGGTGACGACAAGGTAGAGAAAAAAGATACCAGGATGAGAGAGGTCAGCATCATGTAAACGAGATGGAAAAACAAGTCTAAGATTCACTTGCCTAGAAGGCCAGAGAATGTAAAAGCCAATTTTTTAAATTATTAGTATTATTCCTATGCTATTTCTCTTGGTACTGAATTTATCTTAGACATGGTCTTTTGCAAAGGTCATACATCTTAATCCCACAGGTTTTCAGCTCTGTGGTTAAGGAACATTTTTTCAGTAGTTTAATCCTTGTATCATTTTCATTAAATGCTGGATATTTTTCTAAATGTTACAATACATTAATTCATTTTTGGTAGTTCGTTGCCATCTAGTTGATTCCGACTCATTGTAACCCCACGTGTGCGGAGTAGGCTACTCGATAGGGTTTTCTAGGCTGCGACCTTTCAGAAGCAGATTGCCAGGCAAGTCTTTCAAGGTACCTCTGAATGGATTCAAACTGCCAACCTTTCAGCCAACCTTTTGGCTATTAGTTGAGTGCTATATGTTTGTACGACCTGGGGAGTCCTATTAACTCATTTGATTCATTAACTCGTTTAATGCTCATAAAAACCCTATGAGGTAGACAGGTATACAGAGAAAGAAACAGTATATTTACAGATGAAGAGACTTAAGCATAGAGAAATTAATGATTTTCAGACCTAGTAAATGCCTTGGACTGAAACCCAGAGCTTCTCACTCTTCCCTATGAAAACACCTATAGTAAAACCTTTTAAATTGTATTTTAAAAAAAGAAAAATTAAAACGTGATATTTTAAAAACACATGTAAATAAAAAATTTTAAAACCAACTTTCTTGGAGTATACCTATGTATCTGTTTGACTGAGGGTAAGAGTTCTGTACTAATGCTAATTATTTCCATTGTTGTTGTAGTTAGATGCCATCAAGTAGATTTTGACTCATAGTGACCCATGTGACAGAGTAGAACTGCCCTATAGAGTTTCCTGGGCTATAATCTTTAAGGAAGCAGATCGCCAGGTCTTTCTCCCTCTGAGCTCCTGGGTAGGGTTAAACTGCCAACCTTTTGTTTAGCAGCCAACCACTTAACCATTTGTGCCATCAAGGCTCCTTATATTATTTTACAAAGAAAGGGAAATGAATCGTATAGGAATAAGTGTTATAATAACACATAAATAGCCTGAAATGTCATAAAATATTCCAGATTCAGGCACAATCAATCAGTTTTAAACCCCTCCCATTTCTCTCACCCTTGGCTTCTACCTGTTTCTCCCAGCCATACCTAACATCTGAGCTTGCTGGTGACAATGGCTTCAGTATCTCTGACTTTCAATAAGGTAGTTAGTAGGTGTTGGAAAAGCAAAAGTGGATAGATGACTAAGGACAAGAGTCAGAATGTAAGAAATGTCAAACTCTCCTTCCCTGTTCTGAGAAAAGTTAAATCTTTAACTGACTTTTTGTCTTTTGTACTCATCTACTCTAGTTTTTTTTTTTTTTTTACTCTCCCAAAATAAGAAAAAAATAAAAATAAAGTAGGAAAATTTCACTGGGGTTGAAGCAATGATACAAAGGTGCTTCTGCTTAAGGAAGAACATTGCGGCATGTCTCTTTGAAAGTTTAGAGGTAGTATTTTGGGTCAGAAAAGTTGGGTTAAATACCCTGCCCTATCACTTTATGCAGTGTGATAATGTCAAGTTTTTTGAGCTTTTTTTGAATCACTTTAAGCAGTGTGATACTGTCAAGTTTTTGAGTTTGGTTTTGTAACTGGCTTTCACCCAAGTGTTCACCTGTGAAATAAAAGAAACTAAAGCATTGCTGTCATTATGTGGGTGCTTTAAATTTCCCTTGAAGGTGAAAAAACATACGCTTTTAGCCAACTTCCAGCTCCACACTTGGATATTTTGTTAATGTAGTCTTCTTTTCAAGTTTGTCCTTTGTGCTTTCTCCTACAGATCTGGCAGGAGAAAAACAAATAAGCAACTGAAGAATGAGAAACCATACAGCAATAACAGAGTTTGTCCTCTTGGGATTGTCAGATGACCCAAAGCTTCAGAGTGTGATTTTTGTCTTTCTGTTCATCACCTACATGCTCAGCACCACTGGAACCCTGACCATTATCAGGCTCACACTGCTGAATTCCCGCCTCCAGACACCCATGTATTTCTTCCTCAGGAATTTCTCCTTATTAGAGGTTTCATTCACAACTGTCAGTATACCCAAGTTCCTGGGCATCATTATTACAGGAGATAAAACCATTTCCTTTAATAACTGCATTGCTCAGTTATTCTTTTTAATTCTCTTGGGGGTCACAGAGTTTTACCTTCTGGCTGCCATGTCCTATGACCGCTATGTGGCCATCTGCAAACCCTTGCATTATGTGACTATCATGAATCGCAGAGTCTGCACACTGCTTGTCTTCTCTTCGCGGCTGGCTTCATTCTTTTTTTTTTTTAATTTTTTTTTTTAATTAACTTTTATTAAGCTTCAAGTGAACGTTTACAAATCCAATCAGTCTGTCACATATAAGTTTACATACATCTCACTCCCTACTCCCACTTGCTCTCCCCCTCTTGAGTCAGCCCTTTCAGTCTCTCCTTTCGTGACAATTTTGCCGGCTTCCCTCTCTCTCTATTCTCCCATCCCCCTCCAGACAAGAGTTGCCAACACAATCTCAAGTGTCCACCTGATATAATTAGCTCACTCTTCATCGGCGTCTCTCTCCCACCCGCTGACCAGTCCCTTTCATGTCTGATGAGTTGTCTTCGGGGATGGTTCCTGTCCTGTGCAAACAGAAGGTCTGGGGACCATGGCTGCCGGGATTCCTCTAGACTCAGTCAGACCATTAAGTTTGGTCTTTTTATGAGAATTTGGGGTCTGTATCCCAATGATCTCCTGCTCTCTCAGGGGTCCTCTGTTGTGCTCCCTGTCAGGGCAGTCATCGATTGTGGCCGGGCGCCAACTAGTTCTTCTGGTCTCAGGATGATGTAGGCCTCTGGTTCATGTGGCCCTTTCTGTCTCTTGGGCTCTTAGATGTCATGTGGCCTTGGTGTTCTTCATTTTTGTTTGCTCCAGGTGGGTTGAGACCAATTGATGCATCTTAGATGGCCGCTTGTTAGCATTTAAGACCCCAGACGCCACATTTCAAAGTGGGATGCAGAATGATTTCATAATAGAATTATTTTGCCAATTGACTTAGAAGTCCCCACAAACCATGTTCCCCAGAACCCCGCCCTTGCTCCGCTGACCTTTGAAGCATTCATTTTATCCCGGAAACTTCTTTGCTTTTGGTCCAGTCCAATTGAGCTGACCTTCCATGTATTGAGTGTTGTCTTTCCCTTCACCTAAAGCAATTCTTATCTACTGATTAATCAATAAAAAACCCTCTCCCACCCTCCCTCCCTCCCCCCCTCGTAACCACAAAAGTGTGTGTTCTTCTCAGGTTGGCTATTTCTCAAGATCTTATAATAGTGGTCTTATACAATATTTGTCCTTTTGCCTCTGACTAATTTCGCTCAGCATAATGCCTTCCAGGTTCCTCCATGTTATGAAATGTTTCACAGATTCGTCACTGTTCTTTATCGATGCGTAGTATTCCATTGTGTGAATATACCACAATTTATTTACCCATTCATCCGTTGATGGACACCTTGGTTGCTTCCAACTTTTTGCTATTGTAAACAGAGCTGCAGTAAACATGGGTGTGCATATATCTGTTTGTGTGAAGGCTGTTGTATCTCTAGGGTATATTCCGAGGAGTGGGATTTCTGGGTTGTATGGTAGTTCTATTTCTAACTGTTTAAGATAATGCCAGATAGATTTCCAAAGTGGTTGTACCATTTTACATTCCTACCAGCAGTGTATAAGAGTTCCAATCTCTCTGCAGCCTCTCCAACATTTATTATTTTGTGTTTTTTGGATTAATGCCAGCCTTGCTGGTGTGAGATGGAATCTCATCGTAGATTTAATTTGCATTTCTCTAATGGCTAATGATCGAGAGCATTTTCTCATGTATCTGTTGGCTGCCTGAATATCTTCTTTAGTGAAATGTGTGTTCATATCCTTTGCCCACTTTTTGATTGGGTTGTTTGTCTTTTTGTGGTTGAGTTTTGACAGAATCATGTAGATTTTAGAGATCAGGCGCTGGTCGGAGATGTCATAGCTGAAAATTCTTTCCCAGTGTGTAGGTGGTCTTTTTACTCTTTTGGTGAAGTCTTTAGATGAGCATAGGTGTTTGATTTTTAGGAGCTCCCAGCTATCGGGTTTCTCTTCATCATTTTTGGTAATGTTTTGTATTCTGTTTATGCCTTGTATTAGGGCTCCTAATGTTGTCCTTATTTTTTCTTCCATGATCTTTATCGTTTTAGTCTTTATGTTTAGGTCTTTGATCCACTTGGAGTTAGTTTTTGTGCATGGTGTGAGGCATGGGTCCTGTTTCATTTTTTTGCATATGGATATCCAGTTATGCCAGCACCATTTATTAAACAGGCTATCTTTTCCCCAATTAATTGACACTGGTCCTTTGTCAAATATCAGCTGCTCATACGTGGATAGATCTATGCCTGGGTTCTCAATTCTGTTCCATTGGTCTATGTGCCTGTTGTTGTACCACTACCAGGCTGTTTTGACTACTGTGGCTGTATAATAGATTCTGAAATCAGGTAAAGTGAGGCTTCCCACTTTCTTCTTCCTTTTCAGTAGTGCTTTGCTTATCCGGGGCTTCTTTCCCTTTCATATGAAATTGGTGATTTGTTTCTCTATCCCCTTAAAATATGACATTGGAATTTGGATCGGAAGTGAGTTAAATGTACAGATGGCTTTTGGTAGAATAGACATTTTTACCATGTTAAGTCTTCCTATCCATGAGCAAGGTATGTTTTTCCACTTAAGTATGTCCTTTTCAATTTCTGGTAGTAGAGCTTTGTAGTTTTCTTTGTATAGGTCTTTTACATCCTTGGTAAGATTTATTCCTAAGTATCTTATCTTCTTGGGGGCTACTGTGAATGGTATTGATTTGGATATTTCCTCTTCGGTGTTCTTTTTGTTGATGTAGAGGAATCCAAGTGATTTTTGTATGTTTATCTTATAACCTGAGACTCTGCCAAACTCTTCTATTAGTTTCAGTAGTTTTCTGGAGGATTCCTTAGGGTTTTCTGTGTATATAATCATGTCATCTGCAAATAGTGATAACTTTACTTCTTCCTTGCCAATCCGGACACCTTTTATTTCTTTGTCTAGCCTAATTGCCCTGGCTAGGACTTCAAGAACGATGTTGAATAAGAACAGTGATAAAGGGCATCCTTGTCTGGTTCCCGTTCTCAAGGGAAATGCTTTCAGGTTCTCTCCATTTAGAGTGATATTGGCTGTTGGCTTTGCATAGTTGCCCTTTATTATGTTAAGGAATTTTCCTTCAATTCCTATTTTGGTAAGAGTTTTTATCATAAATGGGTGTTGAACTTTGTCAAATGCTTTTTCTGCATCAATTGATAAGATCATGTGGTTTTTATCTTTTGTTTTATTTATGTGATGGATTACATTAATGGTTTTTCTGATATTAAACCAGCCTTGCATAAAAAAAACCTGGTATGAATCCCACTTGATCAGGGTGAATTATTTTTTTGATGTGTTGTTGGATTCTATTGGCTAGAATTTTGTTGAGGATTTTTGCATCTATGTTCATGAGGGATATAAAAAAATGTATAATTTTCTTTTTTTGTAATGTCTTTACCTGGTTTTGGTATCAGGGAGATGGTGGCTTCATAGAATGAGTTGGGTAGTATTCCGTCATTTTCTATGCTTTGGAATACCTTCAGAAGTAGTGGTGTTAACTCTTCTCTGAATGTTTGGTAGAACTCTGCAGTGAAGCCGTCCGGGCCAGGACTTTTTTTGTTGGAAGTTTTTTGATTACCGTTTCAATCTCTTTTTTTGTTATGGGTCTATTTAGTTGTTCTACTTCTGAATGTGTTAGTTTAGGTAGGTAGTGTTTTTCCCGGAATTCATCCATGTCTTCTAGGTTTGCAAATTTGTTAGAGTGCAATTTTTCATAATAATCTGAAATGATTCTTTTAATTTCATTTGGTTCTGTTGTGATGTGGTCCTTCTCGTTTCTTATTCGGGTTATTTGTTTCCTTTCCTGTATTTCTTTAGTCAGTCTAGCCAATGGTTTATCAATTTTGTTAATTTTTTCAAAGAACCAGCTTTTGGCTTTGTTAAATCTTTCAGTTGTTTTTCTGTTCTCTAATTCATTTAGTTCAGCTCTAATTTTTATTATTTGTTTTCTTCTGGTGCCTGATGGATTCTTTTGTTGCTCACTTTCTATTTGTTCAAGTTGTAGGGACAGTTCTCTGATTTTGGCTCTTTCTTCTTTTTGTATGTGTGCATTTATCGATATAAATTGACCTCTGAGCACTGCTTTTGCTGTGTCCCAGAGGTTTTGATAGGAAGTATTTTCATTCTCGTTGCTTTCTATGAATTTTCTTATTCCCTCCTTGATGTCTTCTATAACCCAGTCTTTTTTCAGGAGGGTATTGTTCATTTTCCAAGTATTTGATTTCTTTTCCGTAGTTTTTCTATTATTGATCTCTAGTTTTATTGCCTTGTGGTCTGAGAAGATGCTTTGTAATATTTCGATGTTTTGGATTCTGCAAAGGTTTGTTTTATGACCTAATATGTGGTCTATTCTAGAGAATGTTCCATGTGCACTAGAAAAAAAAGTATATTTTGCAGCAGTTGGGTGGAGAGTTCTGTATAAATCAATGAGGTCAAGTTGGTTGATTGTTGTAAGTAGGTCTTCCGTGTCTCTCTTGAGCTTCTTACTGGATGTCCTGTCCTTCTCCGAAAGTGCGGTGTTGAAGTCTCCTACTATAATTGTGGAGGTGTCTATCTCACTTTTCAATTCTGTTAAAATTTGATTTATGTATCTTGCAGCCCTGTCATTGGGTGCATAAATATTTAATATGGTTATGTCTTCCTGATCAATTGCCCCTTTTATCATTATATAGTGTCCTGCTTTATCCTTTGTGGTGGATTTAAGTCTAAAGTCTATTTTGTCAGAAATTAATATTGCTACTCCTCTTCTTTTTTGCTTATTGTTTGCTTGATATATTTTTTTCCATCCTTTGAGTTTTAGTTTGTTTGTGTCTCTAAGTCTAAGGTGTGTCTCTTGTAGGCAGCATATAGATGGATCGTGTTTCTTTATCCAGTCTGTGACTCTCTGTCTCTTTATTGGTGCATTTAGTCCATTTACATTCAGCATAATTATAGATACATAAGTTTTTAGAGCTGTCATTTTGATGCCTTTTTATGTGTGTTGTTGACAATTTCATTTTTCCACATACTTTTTTGTGCTGAGGCATTTTTCTTAGTAAATTGTGAGATCCTCATTTTCATAGTGTTTGACTTTATGTTAGTTGAGTTGTTACATTTTTCTTGGCTTTTATCTTGAGTTATAGAGTTGTTATACCTTTTTGTGGTTACCTTATTATTTACCCCTATTTTTCTAAGTAAATACCTAACTTGTATTATTCTATATCGCCTTGTATCACTCTCCATCTGGCAGTTCAATGCCTCCTGTATTTAGTCCCTCTTTTTGATTATTGTCATCTTTTACCTATTGACTTCCATGATTTCCTGTTATGTGTATTTTTTTTTTAATTAATCTTAATTTGTTTGTTTTTGTGATTTCCCTATTTGAGTTGATATCAGGACGTTCTGTTTTGTGACCTTGTATTGTGCTGGTATCTGATATTATTGGTTTTCTGACCAAACAATATCCTTTAGTATTTCTTATAGCTTTGGTTTGGTTTTTGCAAATTCTCTAAACTTGTGTTTATCTGTAAATATCTTAATTTCGCCTTCATATTTCAGAGAGAGTTTTGCTGGATATATGATCCTTGGCTGGCAGTTTTTCTCCTTCAGTGTTCTGTATATGTCGTCCCATTCCCTTCTTGCCTGCATGGTTTCTGCTGAGTAGTCTGAACTTATTCTTATTGATTCTCCCTTGAAGGAAACCTTTCTTTTCTCCCTGGCTGCTTTTAAAATTTTCTGTTTATCTTTGGTTTTGGTGAGTTTGATGATAATATGTCTTGGTGTTTTTCTTTTTGGATCAATCTTAAATGGGGTTCGATGAGCATCTTGGATAGATATCCTTTCGTCTTTCATGATGTCCGGGAAGTTTTCTGTCAGGAGTTCTTCAACTATTTTCTGTGTGTTTTCTGTCCCCCCTCCCTGTTCTGGGACTCCAATCACCCGCAGGTTATCCTTCTTGATAGAGTCCCACATGATTCTTAGGGTTTCTTCATTTTTTTTAATTCTTTTATCTGATTTTTTTTCAGCTATGTTGGTGTTGATTCCCTGGTCCTCCAGATGTCCCAGTCTGCATTCTAATTGCTCGAGTCTGCTCCTCTGACTTCCTATTGCGTTGTCTAATTCTGTAATTTTATTGTTAATCTTTTGGATTTCTACATGCTGTCTCTCTACGGATTCTTGCAACTTATTAAGTTTTCCACTATGTTCTTGAATAATCTTTTTGAGTTCTTCAACAGTTTTATCAGAGTGTTCCTTGGCTTTTTCTGCAGTTTGCCTTATTTCATTTGTGATGTCTTGAAGCATTCTGTAAATTAGTTTTTTATATTCTGTATCGGATAATTCCAGGATTGTATCTTCTTTTGGGAAAGATTTTGATTGTTTTGTTTGGGGGGTTGGAGAAGCTGTCATGGTCTGCTTCTCTAAGTGGTTTGATATGGAATGTTGTCTCCGAGCCATCACTGGGAAACAAGTTTTTCCAGAAAATCCGCTAAAAAAAAAATGCAGTCAGATCCCTATCAGAGTTCTCCCTCTGGCTCAGGCTATTCGGATGTTAATGAAGCCGCCTGGGGAGGGTGGGGGAGGGAACAGAGAGATAGGAGAGTAGCACCTCAGAATATAGCCAGAGTTGCTTGTCTTGCTTGGAATGACTATTATATCTGAGATTCCCGTGGGGCGCATCGCCTATGTGTGCTGGCTGTGTGGAGATTGCCCCCAGGGGGTCTGGCCCGCTGGAGTCACGGTCAGATCCTCCGCTTCCAGCCCCACGTCCAGCGTCAAGGCTCCCCTACTGGGACGGTGCACTCTCGACTCCAATATCAGTCGCTTCCTTCCTGGACTTCTCGTCCCTCCAGCCGCGTTGCCGTGCCACTTCCGCGAACCGATTGGGCCCCCTCCCGGGGTTAGTTCAGGTGGGTGGAGGAGCTTCCCGTGCTTGTGCCGCGACCAAGTGTCCCGGCTGCGACGCTGTTCTTCCCGCTCCAATACCAGTCGCTGCCTCCCAGGGACTTCTCCTACTGGCTGCTTCCCACGCAACCCGCGCGATCCGGCCGGGCCCCCTCCCGGGGTTAGTTCAGGGGGGTGGAGCAGCTCTCCGTGTTTATGCCGTACCTGCGTCCAGTCCAAATCCTGGCGGGATGGTTCCCTGGCTGGGACGCTGCTCTCCCAGTTCCAAGACCAGTCACTGCCTCCCGGGGACTTCTCCTACCGGCTTCGTCCCACGCCGCCCGCGGAACAGGCTGGTTCCCCTCCCGGGGTTAGTTCAGGGGGGTGGAGCAGCTCTCTGTGCTTGTGCCGTACCTGACTGGTATGCTGGCTCCAGGCTCTGAAAACAATCACTGCTTCCCCGTATTAGTTCGTTCTCCATCTCTAAATCTGTGTTTGTTGTTCAGGGTTCGTAGATTGTTATGTATGTGATCGATTCACTTGTTTTTCCGTGTCTTTGTTGTAAGAGGGATCCGAGGTAGCGTCTGCCTAGTCCGCCATCTTGGCTCCGCCCCCGGCTGCCTTCATTCTTAATCGTATTCCCTGTGCTCATGTTGCTGTTAAAGCTTGATTACTGTAGATCTAACATTATTGACCATTTTACCTGTGATTATTTTCCCCTGCTGCAACTTTCTTGTTCAGATACAAAATTCCTGGAGATAATGGGTTTTTCCTATGCTGTGTTTTCTCTAATGTTCACATTGGCATTAGTATTTCTGTCTTACATATATATCATCAGAACAATTTTGAGGATTCCTTCTGCTAGTCAGAGGACAAAGGCCATTTCCACATGTTCTTCCCACATGATTGTTGTATCCATCTCTTATAGTAGTTGCATTTTCGGGTACATTAAACCCTCAGCAAAAGACAGGGTGTCTTTGAGCAAGGGAGTAGCTGTGCTAAACATCTCAGTAACTCCCATGCTGAACCCCTTTATTTATAGCCTAAGGAATCAACAAGTCAAGCAAGCTTCATGGACTTGGCAAGGAGGACTGTATTTTTCACAAGGAAATGAAAAGATGAGGTGTCATGAATTAGAGGCACACTGAAGGGCAATTTAAAAATAAACATGAATTTTCAGTATCCTGTTCAAATCAAAATGGCCTCCCTTTCATTCATGTTCATGCGTTCTTTTCTTTAATTTTTCCCTAATAATTCACAGGGATATTTGTTTAATATATTTCCCATCTTCTTAAAATGCTTCTTTTATCTTTCTAACTCCCCCTTCTTCTAGACAGGTTTGTTAAATCATAATTTCTCTAACAATAATTATTTTGAAAGGCAAAATTATGTTTTGAGTTGTGGCTAGCAAAACAATAATCCTACAAATATAGGAGCCACTCTAAAAATATTGATATAATATTTCACTTATTATACAGAGAACATAATTTTTTCATTTGTATTTATTTTTGACAGGAATTTGCCTCACCATCTTGTAGCTTCTCTAGGAAATATGGGTGTGGGGGATTCCATATAATTTAAAGAAAAATGCAAATACATTTGTTTGTAAAAGCAAAAAAAAAAAAATTATTCCTCACTTCAATATGTTAACCAGAAAAACCAAACCCGCTGTCGTCAAGTCAATTCCGACTCATAGAGACCCTATAAGACAGAATAGAACTGCCCCATAGAGTTTCCAAGGAGCGCCTGGCGGATTGGAACTGTCAACCTCATGGTTAGCAGCTGTAGCACTTAACCACTAGGCCACCAGGGTTTCCAAATATGATTTACATGTTAATAAAGCAGCAAAGATCATTATCAATATGTATTTCTTTAGGTATAAGTGTTAAATAGACCTCTTTCAAATCCTGTAATCTCTCTCAATAAATAGGTAGGTAGGTGGTGGTGTTGTTAGATGCTGTCAAGTCGGTTCTGACTCATAGCGACCCTGTGCACAACAGAACGAAACACTGTTCAGTCCTGAGCCATTGCCACAAGCGTTGTTATGCTTGAGCTCATTGTTGCAGCCACTGTGTCAATCTACCTCACTGAGGGTCTTCCTCCTTCCTTCTCCAGGGACTGATCCCTTCTGACATATCCAAAGTACGTAAGCCGCAGTCTTGCTATCCTTGCTTCTCAGGAGTGTTCTGGTTGTACTGCCGAGACAGATTTGTTCGTTCTTTTGGCAGTCCATGGTATATTCGATATTCTTCGCCAACACCACAATTCAAAGGCGTCAATTCTTCTTCGGTCTTCCTTATTCATTCTCCAGCTTTCACATGCATATGATGTGACTGAAAATGCCATGGCTTGGGTCAGGCGTACCTTAGTCTTCAAGGTGACATCTTTGCTCTTAACACTTTAAAGAGGTCCTTTGCAGCAGATTTACCCAATACAGTGTGCCTTTTTATTTCTTGACTGTTGCTTCCATGGCTGTTGATTGTGGATGCATGTAAACTGAAATCCTTGACAACTTTAATCTTTTCTCCATTTATCATGATGCTGCTCATTGGTCCAGTTGTAAGGACTTTTGTTTTCTTTATGTTGAGGTGCAATCCATACTGAAGGCTGTGGTCTTTGATCTTCCTTGGTAAGTGCTTTAAGTCCTCTTCACTTTCAGCAAGGAAGGTTGTATCATCTGCTTAATGCAGGTTGTTAATGAGTCTTCCTCCAATCCTGACGCCCTGTTCTTCTTCATATAGTCCAGCTTCTTGGATCATTTGCTCAGCATACAGATTGAATAGGTATGGTGAAAAAATACAAGCCTGACGCACACCTTTCCTGACTTTAAACCAATCAGTATCCCCTTGTTCTGTCTGAACAACTGCCTCTTGATCTATGTAAAATTTCCTTATGAGCACAATTAAGTGTTCGGGAATTTCCATTCTTCACAATGTTATCCATATTTTGTTATGATCCACACAGCTGAATGCCTTTTCATAGTCAATAAAACACAGGTAAACATACTTCTGGTATTCTCTGCTTTCAGCCAGGATCCATCTGACATCAGCAATGATATCCTTGGTTCCACGTCCTCTTCTGAAACTGGCCTGAATTTCTGGCAGTTCCCTGTTGATATACTGCTACGGCCGTTTTTGAGTGATCTTCAGCAAAATTTTGCTTGCATGTGATATTAATGATATTGTTCTATAATTTCTGCTTTCAGTTGGGTCACCTTTCTCGGGAATGTGCATAAACATGGATCTCTTCCAGTTAGTTGGTCAGGGAGCTGTCTTCCATATTTCTTGGCATAGACAAGCGAGCACCTCCAGCTCACTTGTTGAAACATCTCAATTGATATTCCATCAATTCCTGGAACCTTGTTTTTAGCCAATGCCTTCAGAGCAGTTTGGACTTCTTTCTTCAGTACCATCGGTTCCTGATTATATGCAACCTCTTGAAATGGTTGAACATTGACTAATTCTTTTTGGTATAATAACTCTGTGTATTCCTTTGATGTTTCTTGCATCGTTTAACTTTTTCCCCATAGAATTCTTCACTATTGCAACTTGAGGCTTGAATTTTTTCTTCAGTTCTTTCAGCTTGAGAAAAGCCGAGTGTGTTCTTCCCTTCTGGTTTTCCATCTCCAGCTCTTTTCACATGTCGTTATGATACTTTACTTTGTCTTCTCGAGATGCCCTTTGAAATCTTCACTTCTTTTCCTTCATGAATTCTTCCTTTTTCTTTAGCTGCTCCACGTTCGAGAGCAAGTTTCAGAGTTTCATACATACATACATACACAGATGCTGTCAAAAAATACTGAATGGAGAGGCAGAGTCAACATGGCACCCTAGGCAGACATATGATGCTGTCCTTGTACAGCAAAGACGCAACAAAGTAAAACAGATAAAAATCTCTAGCCTGGAACCCTAAGCATTGAATGAAGGGATAAAGAACTAGATCGAACACTGAATGGAAGGAAAAAAATGATCAAAAACAGAATGGGGAGAGATATGGAGTGGAGGTCGCCTGCCAACTAACATGGCACAGCTTTGCCATCTTGGAGCACAGCAACCAATGACCCTGGGCAGGGAGTAAGGGAAGGCTACTCCATGGAGCTCCCAACAGGAGATAGCACCCCGTAAGCAGAAAAACATGCTTTCAGTCCCTCAACTTTCTGCCCTGTATGCCACATCAGCCCTTCCTGACCGGCTACTCTGTCTGCTTGGCTAGAGAGCTACTGGCCTGCCATTGCCCCTGGTCTGCCCCACCCCCTCCCCCTGGGTCTTTTTGTGTCATTTTTTCCCTTCTTCCCCTCATTTCTCCCTCTTGCTAAACTTCATACATTACCTCCATCCCTTCACGACAGGCAAAGCTGTACCATTTTGGCTAGTGAGCTACTGGGGTCTACCCCACTCTCACCTACCAGCTCCTACCACACCGCTTTTTTCTTTCTCTCTTTTTTTAATCTTTCTTTTCTTTCTCCCACCCAACTAGCCCTATACAGCACCTCTACTCCTTCCTGCCAGGCCATACTTCACCATCACAGGTAGAGAGTAACCAAAAAAAAAAAAAAAACAGTAATGGCAATACTAATCTCAGGTAAAATAGACTTTAATATAAAATCAACCATTAAAGACAAGGAAGAAAAGTATACAATGATTAAAGGTACAGTCCACCAAGAAGATATAACCTTAATGAATATCTGTGTACCCAACAGTAGGGCTGTCAAATATATAAAACAAACTCTAACAGAACTGAAAACATATATAGACAATTCCACAATAATAGTAGGAGACTTCAACATACTGCTCTTGGTAAAGGACAGAACATCTAGAAAGAAACTCAACAAAGATACAGAACATCTAAAGGCCACAGTCTACCAACTTGACCTCACAGACATGTAGAGAACACTCCACCCAACAAGAGCAAAGTATACGTTCTTTTCCAATGCATACGGAACATACTCCAGAATAGACCACATTTTAGACCACAAAGCAACCCTCAATAAAATCCCAAACAATGAAATATTACAGAGCATTCTCTCTCATCACAATGCCGTAAAAATAGAAGTCAATAACAGAAAGACCAAAGAAAAAAGTCAAATACACAAAACCGTATAACATCTTGCCTAAAAACAACTTTTTGGTAACAGAAGAAATGAAAGAAGAAATAAAACATTTCTTAGAATCAAATAAGAATTAAAACACATCATACTGGAGATGGTGGACTAGGTGGACGCTACTGTGGATCCCTCTTGCAACAAAGACTTGGAAAAACAAGTGAATCGATCACATACATAACAATCTACGAACCCTGAACAACAAACACAGATTTAGAGACGGAGAACAAACAAATATGGGGAGGCAGTGATTGTTTTCAGAGCCCGGAGCCAGCGTACCAGTCAGGTGACCTTCAGCGCCCGATTTGGGGCAGAGCCCAGGGGTGAAGACGGCACAAACAAGGGGCCCAGCCCTGGCCCCCAAACTCATTCCGGGAGGGGGCCCAGCCAGTTCGCATGGGCGGCGTGGCGGCGCAGCCGGAGGGAGATGTCCCCGGGAGGCAGCGACTGGTCTTGGAGTGGGGAGAGCAGCGTCCCAGCCGGGACACGCGGTCCCGGCGCAGGCGCCGGGAGCTGCTCCGCTCGCCTGAGCTGACCCCGGGGGGGAGCCCAGCCGATTCGCGAGGGTGGCACGGCGACGTGGCTGGCGGGACGGGGAGTCCCCGAGAGGCAGCGACTGATTTTGGAGTCGGGAGTCCACCGTCCCAGTAGGGGAACCTTGACGCTGGACGTGGGGTTGGCAGCGCAGGATCTGACCGTGACTCCAGCGGGCCAGACCCCCTGGGGGCAATCTCCACATAGCTAGCACACATAGGCGACGTGCCCGGCAGAAATCTCAGATATAATAGTCATTCCAAGCAAGACAAGCAACTCTGGCTATATTCTGAGGTGCTACTCTCCTATCTCTCTGATCCCTCCCCCACCCTCCCCAGGCGGCTTCATTAACATCCGAATAGCCTGAGCCAGAGGGAGAACTCTGATAGGGATCTGACTGCATTTTTTTTTTTAGCGGATTTTCTGGAAAAACTAGTTTCCCAGTGATGGCTCAGAGACAACAATCCATATCAAACCACATAAAGAAGCAGACCATGACAGCTTCTCCAACCCCCCAAACAAAACAATCAAAATCTTTCCCAAATGAAGATACAATCCTAGAATTATCAGATACAGAATATAAAAAACTAATTTACAGAATGCTTCAAGACATCACAGATGAAATAAGGCAAACTGCAGAAAAAGCCAAGCAACACACTGATAAAACTGTTGAAGAACTCAAAAAGATTATTCAAGAACATAGTGGAAAAATTAATAAGTTGAAAAAATCCATAGAGAGACAGCATGTAGAAATCCAAAAGATTAACAATAAAATTACAGAATTAGACAACGCAATAGGAAGTCAGAGGAGCAGACTCGAGCAATTAGAATGCAGACTGGGACATCTGGAGGACCAGGGAATCAACACCAACATAGCTGAAAAAAAATCAGATAAAAGAATTAAAAAAAATGAAGAAACCCTAAGAATCATGTGGGACTCTATCAAGAAGGATAACCTGCGGGTGATTGGAGTCCCAGAGCAGGGAGGAGGGACAGAAAAAACACAGAGAAAATAGTTGAAGAACTCCTGACACAAAACTTCCCTGACATCATGAAAGATGAAAGGATATCTATCCAAGATGCTCATCGAACCCCATTTAAGATTGATCCAAAAAGAAAAACACCAAGACATATTATCATCTAACTCGCCAAAACCAAAGATAAACAGAAAATTTTAAAAGCAGCCAGGGAGAAAAGAAAGGTTTCCTTCAAGGGAGAATCAATAAGAATAAGTTCAGACTACTCAGCAGAAACCATGCAGGCAAGAAGGGAATGGGACGACATATACAGAGCACTGAAGGAGAAAAACTGCCAGCCAAGGATCATATATCCAGCAAAACTCTCTCTGAAATATGAAGACGAAATTAAGATATTTACAGATAAACACAAGTTTAGAGAATTTGCAAAAACCAAACCAAAGCTACAAGAAATACTAAAGGATATTGTTTGGTCAGAAAACCAATAATATCAGATACCAGCACGATACAAGGTCACAAAACAGAACGTCCTGATATCAACTCAAATAGGGAAATCACTAAAACAAATTAATATTAATTAAAAAAAAATACACATAACAGGGAATCATGGAAGTCAATAGGTAAAAGATCACAATAATCAAAAAGAGGTACTAAATACAGGAGGCATTGAACTGCCAGATGGAGAGTGATACAAGGCGATATAGAACGATACAAGTTAGGTTTTTACTTAGAGAAATAGGGGTAAATAATAAGGTAACCACAAAAAGGTATAACAACTCCATAACTCAAGATAAAATCCAAGAAAAACATAACGACTCAACTAACATAAAGTCAAACACTATGAAAATGAGGATCTCACAATTTACTAAGAAAAACGCCTCAGCACAAAAAAGTATGTGGAAAAATGAAATGGCCAACACCACACATGAAAAGGCATCAAAATGACAGCACTAAACACTTACGCTGAAAGTAAATGGACTAAATGCACCAATAAAGAGACAGAGAGTCACGGACTGGATAAAGAAACACGATCCATCTATATGCTGCCTACAAGAGACACACCTTAGACTTAGAGACACAAACAAACTAAAACTCAAAGGATGGAAAAAAATATATCAAGCAAAGAATAAGCAAAAAAGAAGAGGAGTAGCAATATTAATTTCTGACAAAATAGACTTTAGACTTAAATCCACCACAAAGGATAAAGAAGGACACTATATAATGTTAAAAGGGACAATTGATCAGGAAGACATAACCATATTAAATATTTATGCACCCAATGACAGGGCTGCAAGATACATAAATCAAATTTTAACAGAATTGAAAAGTGAGATAGACACCTCCACAATTATAGTAGGAGACTTCAACACCGCACTTTCGGAGAAGGACAGGACATCCAGTAAGAAGCTCAAGAGAGACACGGAAGACCTACTTACAACAATCAACCAACTTGACCTCATTGATTTATACAGAACTCTCAACCCAAATGCTGCAAAATATACTTTTTTTTCTAGTGCACATGGAACATTCTCTAGAATAGACCACATATTAGGTCATAAAACAAACCTTTGCAGAGTCCAAAACATCGAAATATTACAAAGCATCTTCTCAGACCACAAGGCAATGAAGCTAGAAATTAATAACAGAAAAACTAGGGAAAAGAAATCAAATACTTGGAAAATGAACAATACCCTCCTGAAAAAAGACTGGGTTATACAAGACATCAAGGAGGGAATAAGGAAATTCATAGAATGCAACGAGAATGAAAATACTTCCTATCAAAACCTCTGGGACACAGCAAAAGCAGTGCTCAGAGGTCAATTTATACCGATAAGTGCACACGTACAAAAAGAAGAGCCAAAATCAGAGAACTGTCCCAACAACTTGAACAAATAGAAAGTGAGCAACAAAAGAATCCATCAGGCACCAAAAGAAAACAAATAATAAAAATTAGAGCTGAACTAAATGAATTAGAGAACAGAAAAACAATTGAAAGAATTAACAAAGCCAAAAGCTGGTTCTTTGAAAAAATTAACAAAATTGATAAACCATTGGCTAGACTGACTAAAGAAAAACAGAAAAGGAAACAAATAACCCGAATAAGAAACGAGAAGGACCACATCACAACAGAACCAAATGAAATTAAAAGAATCATTTCAGATTACTACGAAAAATTGTCCTCTAACAAATTTGCAAACCTAGAAGAAATGGATGAATTCCGGGAAAAACACTACCTACCTAAACTAACACATTCAGAAGTAGAACAACTAAATAGACCCATAACAAAAAAAGAGATTGAAACGGTAATCAAAAAAACTTCCAACAAAAAAAAGTCCTGGCCCGGACGGCTTCACTGCAGAGTTCTACCAAACTTTCAGAGAAGACTTAACACCACTACTACTGAAGGTATTTCAAAGCATAGAAAATGACAGAATACTACCCAACTCATTCTATGAAGCTACCATCTCCCTGATACCAAAACCAGGTAAAGACATTACAAAAAAAGAAAATTATACATTTTTTTATATCCCTCATGAACATAGATGCAAAAATCCTCAACAAAATTCTAGCCAATAGAGTTCAACAACACATCAAAAAAGTAATTCAACCTGATCAAGTGGGATTTATACCAGGTATGCAAGGCTGGTTTAATATCAGAAAAACCATTAATGTAATCCATCACATAAATAAAACAAAAGATAAAAACCACATGATCTTATCAATTGATGCAGAAAAGGCATTTGACAAAGTCCAACACCCATTTATGATAAAAACTCTTACCAAAATAGGAATTGAAGGAAAATTCCTCAACATAATAAAGGGCATCTATACAAAGCCAACAGCCAATATCACTCTAAATGGAGGAACCTGAAAGCATTTCCCTTGAGAACAGGAACCAGACAAGGATGCCCTTTATCACCGCTCTTATTCAACATCATACTTGAAGTCCTAGCCAGGGCAATTAGGCTAGACAAAGAAATAAAGGGTATCCGGACTGGCAAGGAGGAAGTAAAGTTATCACTATTTGCAGATGACATGATCTTATACACAGAAAACCCTAAGTAATCCTCCAGAAAACTACTGAAACTAATGGAAGAGTTTGGCAGAGTCTCCGGTTATAAAATAAACATACAAAAATCACTTGGATCCCTGTACATCAACAAAAAGAACACCGAAGAGGAAATAACTAAATCAATAACATTCACAATAGCCCCCAAGAAGATAAAATACTTAGGAATAAATCTTACCAAGGATGTAAAAGACCTATACAAGGAAAACTACAAAGCTCTACTACAAGAAATTCAGAAGGACATACTTTAGTGGAAAAACATACCTTGCTCATGGATAGGAAGACTTAACATAGTAAAAATGTCTATTCTACCAAAAGCCATCTATACATATAACGCACTTCCGATCCAAATTCCAATGTCATATTTTAAGGGGATAGAGAAACAAATCACCAATTTCATATGGAAGGGAAAGAAGCCTAGGATAAGCAAAGCATCACTGAAAAGGAAGAAAAAAGTGGGAGGCCTCACTCTACCGGATTTCAGAATCTATTATACAGCCACCGTAGTCAAAACAGACTGGTACTGGTACAACAACAGGCACATAGACCAATGGAACAGAATTGAGAACCCAGATATAAATCCATCCACGTATGAGTAGCTGATATTTGACAAAGGACCAGTGTCAGTTAATTGCGGAAAAGATAGTCTTTTTAACAAATGGTGCTGGCATACCTGGATATCCATTTGCAAAAGAATGAAACGGGACCCATACCTCACACCATGCACAAAAACTAACTCCAAGTGGATCAAAGACCTAAACATAAAGACTAAAACGATAAAGATCATGGAAGAAAAAATAGGGACAACCCTAGGAGCCCTAATACAAGGCATAAACAGAATACAAAACATTACCAAAAATGATGAAGAGAAACCAGATAACTGGGAGCTCCTAAAAATCAAACACCTATGCTCATCTAAAGACTTCACCAAAAGAGTAAAAAGACCACCTACAGACTGGGAAAGAATTTTCAGCTATGACATCTCAGACCAGCGCCTGATCTTTAAAATCTACATGATTCCGTCAAAACTCAACCACAAAAAGACAAACAACCCAATCAAGAAGTGGGCAAAGGATATGAACACACATTTCACTAAGGAAGATATTCAGGCAGCCAACAGATACATGAGAAAATGCTCTCGATCATTAGCCATTAGAGAAATGCAAATTAAAACTACGATGAGATTCCACCTCACACCAACAAGGCTGGCATTAATCCAAAAAACACAAAATAATAAATGTTGGAGAGGCTGCGGAGAGATTGGAACTCTTTTTTTTTTTTTTTAATTTTTATTAAGCTTCAAGTGAACATTTACCATTCCAATCAGTCTGTCACATGCAGGTTTACATACATCTTACTCCCTTCTCCCACTTGCTCTCCCCCTATTGAGTCAGCCCTTACAGTCTCTCGTTTCGTGCCAATTTTACCATCTTCCCTCTCTCTCTATCTTCCCATCCCCCCTCCAGTCAAGAGTTGCCAACACACTCTCCCGTGTCCACCTGATTTAATTAGCTCACTCTTCATCAGTATCTCTCTCCCCCCCACTGACCAGTCCTTTTCATGCCTGATGATTTGTCTTCGGGGATGGTTCCTGTCCTGTGCCATCAGAATTTCTGGGGAGCATTGTCTCTGGGATTCCTGTAGTCGCAATCATACCATTAGGTGTGGTCTTTCATGAGAATTTGGGGTCTGCATCGCATTGGTCTCCTGCTCCCTTAGGAGTTGTCTGTTGTGTTCCCTGACAGGGCAGACATCGATTGTGACCGGGCACCAACTAGTTCTTCTGGTCTCAGGATAATGTAGGTCTCTGGTTCAAGTGGCCCTTTCTGTCTCTTGGGTTCTTAGTTGTCGTGTGACCTTGGTGTTCTTCCTTTGCCTTTGCTCCCGGTGGGTTGAGACCAATTAATGTATTTTAGATGGCCGCTTGTTGGCATTTAGGACCCCAGGCGCCACAATTCAAAGTGGGATGCAGAGTGTTTTCATAATAGAATTGTTTTGCCCATTGACTTAGAAGTCCCCTCAAACCAAGTTCCCCAGACCCCAGCCCCTGCTTCGCTGACCTTTGAAGCTTTCATTTTATCTCGGAAACCTCTTTACTTTTAATCCAGTCCAATTAGGCTGACCTTCCTTGTTTTGAGTGTTGTCTTTCCCTTCACCCAAAGCAGTTCCCATCTACAGATTGATCAATAAAAAGCCCTCTCCCTCCCTCACTCCCCCCTTTGTAACCACATAAGTATGTGTTCTTCTCCGTTTTTTCTATTTCTCAAGATCTTATAATAGTGGTCTTATACAATATTTGTCCTTTTGCAACTGACTCATTTCGCTCAGCATAATGCCTTCCAGATTCCTCCATGTTATGAAATGTTTCAGAGATTCGTCACTGTTCTTTATCGATGCGTAGTATTCCATTGTGTGAATATACCACAGTTTATTTACCCATTCGTCCGTTGATGGACATCTTGGTTGCTTCCAGCTTTTTGCTATTGTAAACAGAGCTGCAATAAACATGGGTGTGCATATATCTGTTTGTGTGAAGGGTCTTGTATCTTTAGGGTATATTCCGAGGAGTGGAATTTCTGGATTGTATGGTAGTTCTATTTCTAACTGTTTAGGATAACGCCAGATGGATTTCCAAAGTGGTTGTACCATTTTACAATCCCACCAGCAGTGTATGAGAGTTCCAGTCTCTCCGCAGCCTCTCCAACATTTATTATTTTGTGTTTTTTGAATTAATGCCAGTCTAGTTGGTGTCAGATGGAATCTCATTGTAGTTTTAATTTGCATTTCTCTAATGGCTAATGATCGAGAGCATTTTCTCATGTATCTGTTGGCTGCCTGAATATCTTCCTTAGTGAAATGTGTGTTCATATCCTTTGCCCACTTCTTGATTGGGTTGTTTGTCTTTTTGTGGTTGAGTTTTGACAGAGTCATGTAGATTTTAAAGATCAGGCGCTGGTCTGAGATGTCATAGCTGAATATTCTTTCCCAGTCTGTAGGTGGTCTTTTTACTCTTTTGTTGAAGTCTTTAGATGAGCATAGGTGTTTGACTTTTAGGAGCTCCCAGTTATCTGGTTTCTCTTCATCATTTTTGGTAATGTTTTGTATTCTGTTTATGCCCTGTATTAGGGCTCCTAGGGTAGATCCTATTTTTTCTTCCATGATTTTTATCGTTTTAGTCTTTATGTTTAGGTCTTTGATCCACTTGGAGTTAGTTTTTGTGCATGGTGTGAGGTATGGGTCCTGTTTCATTCTTTTGCAAATGGATATCCAGGTATGCCAGCACCATTTGTTAAAAAGACTATTATTTCCCCAATTGACTGACACTGGTCCTTTGTCAAATATCAGCTGCTCATACATGGATGGATTTATATCTGGATTCTCAATTCTGTTCCATTGGTCTATGTGCCTGTTGTTGTACCAGTACCAGGCTGTTTTGACTACTGTAGCTATATAATAGGTTCTGAAATCAGGTAGGGTGAGGCCTCCCACTTTCTTCTTCTTTTTCAGTAATGTTTTGCTTATCCGGGGGTTCTTTCCTTTCCATATGAAATTAGTGATTTGTTTCTCTATTCCCTTAAAGTATGACATTGGTATTTGGATTGGAAGTGCGTTGTATGTATAAATGGCTTTTGGTAGAATAGACATTTTTACTGTTACGTCTTCCTATCCATGAGCAGGGTATGTTTTTCCACTTAAGTGTGTCCTTTTGAATTTCTTGTAGCAGAGTTTTATAATTTTCTTTGTATAGGTCTTTTACATCCTTGGTAAGATTTATTCCTAAGTATTTTATCTTCTTGGGGGCTACTGTGAATGGTATTGATTTGGTTATTTCCTCTTCGGTGTTCTTTTTGTTGATGTAGAGGAATCCAAGTGATTTTTGTATGTTTATTTTATATCCTGAGACTCTCCCAAACTCTTCTATTAGTTTCAGTAGTTTTCTGGAGGATTCCTTAGGGTTTTCCATGTATACGATCATGTCATCTGCAAATAGTGATAGCTTTACTTCCTCCTTACCAATCTGGATACCCTTTATTTCTTTGTCTAGCCTAATTGCCCTGGCTAGGACTTCAAGTACGATGTTGAATAAGAGCGGTGATAAAGGGCATCCTTGTCTGGTTCCCGTTCTCAAGGGAAATGCTTTCAGGTTCTCTCCATTTAGAGTGATATTGGCCGTTGGCTTTGCATATATGCCCTTTATTATGTTGAGGAATTTTCCTTCAATTCCTATTTTGGTTAGAGTTTTTATCATAAATGGGTGTTGAACTTTGTCAAATGCCTTTTCTGCATCAATTGATAAGATCATGTGGTTTTTATCTTTTGTTTTATTTATGTGATGGATTACATTAATGGTTTTTCTGATATTAAACCAGCCTTGCATACCTGGTATAAATCCCACTTGATCACGGTGTATTATTTTTTGATGTGTTGTTGGATTCTATTGGCTGGAATTTTGTTAAGGATTTTTGCATCTATGTTCATGAGGGATATAGGTCTAAAATTTTCTTTTTTTGTAATGTCTTTACCTGGTTTTGGTATCAGGGAGATGGTAGCTTCATAGAATGAGTGGGGTAGTATTCCGTCTTTTTCTATACTTTGAAATACCTTCAATAGTAATGGTGTTAAGTCTTCTCTGAAGGTTTGGTAGAACTCTGCACTGAAGCCATCTGGGCCAGGACTTTTTTTTGTTGGGAGTTTTTTGATTACCGTTTCAATCTCTTTTTTTGTTATGGGTCTATTTAGTTGTTCTACTTCTGAATGTGTTAGTTTAGGTAAGTAGTATTGTTCCAAGAATTTATCCATTTCTTCTAGGTTTTCAAATTTATTAGAGGACAATTTTATGTAGTAATCTGATATGATTCTTTTGATTTCATTTGGTTCTGTTGTGATGTGGTCCTTCTCGTTTCTTATTCGGGTTATTAGTTTCCTTTCCTGTTTTTCTTTAGTCAGTCTAGCCAATGGTTTATCAATTTTGTTAATTTTTTCAAAGAACCAGCTTTTGGCTTTGTTAATTCTTTCAATTGTTTTTCTGTTCTCTAATTCATTTAGTTCAGCTCTAATTTTTATTATTTGTTTTCTTCTGGTGCCTGATGGATTCTTTTGTTGCTCACTTTCTATTTGTTCAAGTTGTTGGGACAGTTCTCTGATTTTGGCTCTTTCTTCTTTTTGCATGTGTGCATTTATCGATATAAATTGGCCTCTGAGCACTGCCTTTGCTCTGTCCCAGAGGTTTTGATAGGAAGTATTTTCATTCTCGTTGCTTTCTAAGAATTTCCTTATTCCCTCCTTGATGTCTTCTATAACCCAGTCTTTTTTCAGGAGGGTATTGTTCATTTTCCAAGTATTTGATTTCTTTTCCCTAGTTTTTCTGTTATTGATTTCTAGCTTCATTGCCTTGTGGTCTGAGAAGATGCTTTGTAATATTTCGATGTTTTGGATTCTGCAAAGATTTGTTTTATGACCTAATATGTGTTCTATTCTAGAGAATGTTCCATGTGCGCTAGAAAAAAAAGTATATTTTGCAGCAGTTGGGTGGAGAGTTCTGTATAAGTCAATGAGGTCCAGTTGGTTGATTGTTGTAAGTAGGTCTTCCGTGTCTCTACTGAGCTTCTTACTGGATGTCCTGTCCTTCTCCGAAAGTGCGGTGTTGAAGTCTCCTACTATATATGTGGAGGTGTCTATCTCACTTTTCAATTCTGTTAAAATTTGATTTATGTATCTTGCAGCCCTGTCACTAGGTGCGTAAATATTTAATATGGTTATGTCTTCCTGATCAATTGTCCCTTTTATCATTATATAGTGTCCTTCTTTATCCTTTGTGGCGGATTTAAGTCTAAAGTCTATTTTGTCAGAAATTAATATTGCTACTCCTCTTCTTTTTTGCTTATTCTTTGCTTGATATATTTTTTTCCATCCTTTGAGTTTTAGTTTGTTTGTGTCTCTAAGTCTAAGGTGTGTCTCTTGTAGGCAGCATATAGATGTTTCGTGTTTTTTTATCCAGTCCATGACTCTCTGTCTCTTTATTGGTGCATTTAGTCCATTTACATTCAGCGTAATTATAGATAAGTAAGTTTTTAATGCTGTCATTTTGATGCCTTTTCATGTGTGTTGTTGGCCATTTCATTTTTCCACATGCTTTTTTGTGCTGAGACGTTTTTCTTAGTAGCTTTTGAGATCCTCATTTTCATAATGTTTAACTTTGTGTTTATTGAGTCGTTACGTTTTTCTTGGTTTTTTTCTTGAGTTATGGGACTGATATTCCTTTTTGTGGTTACCTTTTTATTTACCCCTATTTTTCTAAGTAAAACCCTAGCTTGTATCCTTCTATTTCGCCTTGTATCACTCTCCATCTGGCAGTTCAATGCCTCCTATATTTAGTCCCTCTTTTTGATTATTTTGATCGTTTATCTATTGATTTCCATGATTTCCTGTTATGTGTATTATTTTGTTTATTTATTTATTTTTTAGAATTAGTCTTAATTTGTTTGTTTTTGTGCTTTCCTTGTTTGAGTTGCGTTGATATCAGGACGTTCTGTTTTGTGACCTTGTATTGTGCTGGTACCTGATATTATTGGTCATCCGGCCAAACAATCTCCTTTAGCATTTCTTGCAGTCTTGGTTTAGTTTTTGCAAATTCTCTAAACTTGTGTTTATCTGTAAATATCTTAATTTCTCCTTCATATTTCAGTGAGAGTTTTGCTGGATATAGGATCCTTGGTTGGCAGTTTTTCTCGTTCAGTGCTCTGTATATGTCGTCCCATTCCCTTCTTGCCTGCATGGTTTCTGCTGAGTAGTCTGAACTTATTCTTATTGATTCTCCCTTGAAGGAAACCTTTCTTTTCTCCCTGGCTGCTTTTAAAATTTTCTGTTTGTCTTTGGTTTTGGCAAGTTTGATGATGATATGTCTTGGTGTTTTTCTTTTTGGATCAATCTTAAATGGGGTTCGATGAGCATCTTGGATAGATATCCTTTCGTCTTTCATGATGTCAGGGAAGTTTTGTGTCAGGAGTTCTTCAACTATTTTCTCTGTGTTTTCTGTCCCCTCTCCCTGTTCTGGGACTCCAATCACTCGCAAGTTATCCTTCTTGATAGAGTCCCACATGATTCTTAGGGTTTCTTCATTTTTTTAAATTCTTTTATCTGATTTTTTTTTCAGCTATGTTGGTGTTGTTTCCCTGGTCCTCCAGAAGTCCCAGTCTAGATTCTAATTGCTCGAGTCTGCTCCTCTGACTTTCTATTGCGTTGTCAAATTCTGTAATTTTATTGTTAATCTTTTGGATTTCTACATGCTGTCTCTCTATGGATTCTTGCAACTTGTTAATTTTTCCACTATGTTCTTGAATAATCTTTTTGAGTTTTTCAACAGTTTTATCAGTGTGTTCCTTGGCTTTTTCTGCATTTATCCTAATTTCATTTGTGATATCTTTAAGCATTCTGTAAATTAGTTTTTTATATTCTGTATCTGATAATTCCAGGATTGTATCTTCATTTGGGGAAGATTTTGATTGTTTTGTTTGGGGGGTTGGAGAAGCTGTCATGGTCTGTTTCTTTATGTGGTTTGATATGGACTGCTGTCTCGGAACCATCACTGGGAAACTAGATTTTCCAAGTAGTCGGCTAAGAAAAAATGCAGTCAGATCCCTATCTGAATTCTCTCTCTGGCTCCAGGTATTCGGATGTTAATGGGGTCGCCTGGGGAAGTTGGGGGAGGGATCTGAGAGCTAGGAGTGTAGCACCACAGAATATAGAGCTGAACACCACGTTCACGCTCCGCCCCCGTTCGCCAAAATCCGGGCTGGACAGGTCCCTGGCTAGGACTCTGCTTTCCTTGCTCGGAAACCAGTGACTTCCTCCTGGGGACTTCCTCCGGTGCGCGGCACCGCTTGTGGGCACTGGGTGGGCGTTTCCCGCACGAACGGGTGGGCCCGCCCCCAGGGTCTATTCAGGCGATTATAATTGTGTCCCGCGGTCACGCCCGCCCCGCCCGTGCGCGCGCCCAAATCCCAGCGGGATGACTTCCGGGTTGAGACGCTGCTTTCCCCGTTCCGGAACCAGTCACTTCCTCCCGGGGACTTCTCTTTCCGGAGCACCACACCTCTCGCGCGAACTGGGTTGGCGTCACCTGCACGGCCAGGTGGGCCCGCCCCCTGGGTCAATTCAGGGTAATAAAAATGGACCCCGCGCTCACGCCCCACTCGTGCGTGCGCCCAAGTCCCAGCAGGACGGCACCCCGTCTGGGACGCTACTTTCCGCGCTTCGGGACCAGTCACTTCCTCCCGGGGACTTCTCCTTCCGGTGTGCCACACCGCTCGCGCAAACTGGGAGGGCGTCACTTGCACGACCAGGTGGTCCCGCCCCCTGGGTCAATTCAGGGTAATAAAAATGGACCCCGCGCTCATGCCCCGCCTGCGCACGCGCGCACGCGCCCAGATCCCAGCAGAATGGCTCCCCATCTGGGTTGCTGCTTTCCCTGCTTTGAGACCAGACACTTCCGGGGATTTCTCCCTCTGGTGTGCCGCGCCACACGCGCAGACTGGGTGTGCGTTCTCCCGCACGAACGTGTGGGCCCTGCCCTGGGGTCACTTTAGGGAAATATAGTTGACCCCCTCCCTCGCGCCCCGTCGGCTTCTCACCTAACTCCCGGCGGGACAGCACCCCAGCTGGGACGCTGTTCTCCCCCCTCCCAGTTCAGTCACTGCCTCCCGGGTGCTTCTCCCTCCGGCTGCACCCGTACGCTGCCTGCGCCAACCTGCTAAACTTCCTCCCGGGATGGGTTCGGGGGGGGAAGGGGTGGGCCCCCTTTCTGTGCCATCTGCCCCCCTGGGCTCTGCCCCAGATCGGGCTCCGAAGGTCACCTGCCTGGTGCGCTGGCTCCTAGCTCTGAAAACAGTCGCTGTCTGCCCGTATTTGTTCGTTTTCCGTCTCTAAGTCTGTGCTTGTTGTTCAGAGTTCGTAGATTGTTATGTATGTGATCGATTCCCTTGTTTTTCCGAGTCTTTGTTGCAAGAGGGATCCGCGGTAGCGTCCACCTAGTCCGCCATCTTGGCCCCCGAGATTGGAACTCTTATACACTTCTGGTGGGAATGTAAAATGGTACAACCACTTTGGAAATCTATCTGGCAGTTATCTTGAACAGTTAGAAATAGAACTACCATACAACCCAGAAATCCCACTCCTCGGAATATACCCTAGAGAAACAAGAGCCTTCACACAAACAGATATATGCACACCCATGTTTACTGCAGCTCTGTTTACAATAGAAAAAGCTGGAAGCAACCAAGGTGTCCATCAACGGATGAATGGGTAAATAAATTGTGGTATATTCACACAATGGAATACTATGCATCGATAAAGAACAGTGACGAATCTGTGAAACATTTCATAACATGGAGGAACCTGGAAGGCATTATGCTGAGCGAAATGAGTCAGAGGCAAAAGGACAAATATTGTATAAGACCACTATTATAAGATCTTGAGAAATAGTAAAAACTGAGAAGAACACATACTTTTGTGGTTACGAAGGGGGGAGGGAGGGAGGGAGGGAGAGGGTTTTTTATTGATGAATCAGTAGATAAGAACTGCTTTGGGTGAAGGGAAAGACAACACTCAATACATGGAAGGTCAGCTCAACTGGACTGGACCAAAAGCAAAGAAGTTTCCGGGATAAAATGAATGCTTCAAAGGTCAGCGGAGCAGGGGCGGGGGTCTGGGGAACATGGTTTGTGGGGACTTCTAAGTCAATTGGCAAAATAATTCTATTATGAAATCATTCTGCATCCCACTTTGAAATGTGGCGTCTGGGGTCTTAAATGCTAACAAGCGGCCATCTAAGATGCATCAATTGGTCTCAACCCACCTGGAGCAAAGGAAAATGAAGAACACCAAGGTCACACGACAACTAAGAGCCCAAGAGACAGAAAGGGCCACATGAACCAGAGGCCTACATCATCCTGAGATCAGAAGAACTAGTTGGTGCCCGGCCACAATCGATGACTGCCCTGACAGGGAGCACAACAGAGAACTCCTGAGGGAATAGGAGGTCAGTGGGATGCAGACCCCAAATTCTCTTAAAAAGACCATACTTAATGGTGTGACTGAGACTAGAGGAATCCCGGCGGCCATGCTCCCCAGACCTTCTGTCGGCACAGGCCAGGAACGATCCCCGAAGACAACTCATCAGACATGAAAGGGACTGGTCAGCGGGGGGGAAAGAGATGCTGATGAAGAGTGAGCGAATTATATCAGGTGGACACTTGAGAGTGTGTTGGCAACTCTTGTCTGGAGGGGGGATGGGAGGATAGAGAGAGAGGGAAGCTGGCAAATTGTCACGGAAGGAGAGACTGAAAGGGCTGACTCAATAGGGGAAGAGCAAGTGGGAGTACGGAGAAAGATGTATATAAACTTATATGTGATAGACTGACTGGATTTGTAAACGTTCACTTGAAGTTTAATAAAAGTTAAAAAAAAAAAAACAAAACACATCATACCAAAATCTTTGGGACACAGCAAAGGCAGTGCCCAGAGGTCAATTTTTAGCAATAATTGCACACATCAAAAAAGAAAATGGGCCAAAATCAAAAAGTTGGCCCTACTACCTGAACAAATAGAGAACAATGAAAAAATTCCGCAGATATCAGAAGATAGAAATGATGTAGATTAAAGCCAGAATAAACAAAAGAGAGAACGGAAAAACAATAAAAAGAATAAAGACCAAAAGTTAGTTCTTTGAAAAGATCAACAAAATAGACAAACTGCTAGCCAAAATGACAAAAGAAAAACAGGAGAGGAAGCAAATAACCCAAATAAGAAATGAGATGGGGAACATTACAACAGACGCAGCTGAAATAAAAAAGGATCATGACAGAATCCTATGAAAAATTGTACTCCAACGAATTTGAGAACCTGGAGGAAATGTACAAATTCCTAGAAACACACTACCTACCTAAACTAACACAGGCTGAGATAGAAAATCTGAGCAGACCTGTAACATGAAAAGAGATTGAAGAGGTAATTAAACTTACTTCCCTCAAAATAAAAAAGTCCTGGCCTGGATGGCTTCACTGGAAAATTCTACCAGGCATTCAGAGAAGAGCCCAGAACAGTACTATTGTATCTGTTTCAAAGCATAGGAAAGGAAGAAATACACCTGAATTCATTCAATGAAGCCAGCATAGCCCTGATCCCAAAGACAGAGACGCCACAAAAAAGAAAATTACAGATCAAAATCTCTCATAAATACAAATGAAAAATTCTAGACAAAAGAATTCAGTGCATCAAGAAAATAACACACCACGAAAAAGTGGGTTTCACCCCAGTTATGCAAGCATGGTTCAACATTCGAAAATCAATCATAGATTAGATCCTTGGGGGATATATCACAGCAAAAAAAATTTTTCCCAGTCTGTAGGTTCTCTTTTTACTCTTTGGTGAAGACTTTTGAAGAGCTAAGTGTTTAATTTTTAGGAGCTCCCAGTTATCTAGTTTCTCTTCCAGTATTTGTGCATTGTTGGTTATGGTTTGTATCCTAGTTATGCCGTGTATTAGGGCACCTAGCATTGTCCCTATTTTTTCTTCTGTGATCTTTATCATTTCAGATTTTATATTTCTCCAATTAAAAAATGGGCAAAGGATATGAACAGACAATTCATGAGAGAAGACATTCAGGCAACTAACAGACACATGAAGATTTATTTGTGATCATTAGCCTTTAGAAAAATGCAAATCGAAACTATATTGAGATACCATCTCACCCCAACAATAGTAGTACTGATCCAAAAAACACAAAACAGCAAATGTTAGAGAAGTTGCAGGGAGATTGGGACTCTTATGCCTTGTGGTGGGAATGTAAAATTATGCACTTTGGGAAACGATATGGGTCTTCCTTAAAAAGCTAGGAATAGAAATATCATACAATCCAGTAATCCCACTCCTAACCCTAGAGAAATAAGAGCCTCCACATGAATGGACAGAACAGACACATGCACACTCATGTTCATTGCAGCAGAGTGGAAGAAAGATGGAAACGATGTAAAAGCACACCAAGAGATGAATGGATAAAAAATTATGGTACATACACATGAGGAAATACTATGCAACAATAAAGAATAGTGATGAATCTGCACAACCTGAATGAACCTGGAAGACATTAAGGTGAGTAAAATAAGTCAGTCAGAAGAGGACAAATATTGTGTGAGACAGCTATTATAAGAACTCAAGAAAAGGTTTACACACAGGAAAAAAAAAAAAAAACTTAAAGACCCATACAAAGAAAACTACAAAACGCTATTGCAAGAAACCAAAAGAGACCTACATAAATGGAAAAACATGCCTTCTTATGGGTAGGAAGACTCAACATTGTGAAAACGTCAATCTTACACAAAGCGATCTACAGATATGATGCAATCCAGATCCATATAGCCACAGCATTCTTTATCAAAATGGAAAAACTAATCACTGCCTTTATATGGGAAGGAAAGAGGCCTTAGATAATCAAAGTATTACTGAAGAAAAATATCAAAGTAGGATACTTCACATGACCTGATCTCAGAGCCTACTGTACAGCCACTGTAGTCAAAATAGCCTGGTACTGATACAACGACCAGACGTACACGAATGGAATAGAATCGAGAACCAAGACGTAGATCCATCCACCTATGGTCAGCTAATCTTTAGCAAAGGACCCAAGTACATTAAATGAGAAAAAGGCAGTCTTTTTAAACAAATGGTGCTGGCAAAGCTGGATGTCCATCTCTAAAAAAACAAAACAGAAGCCATCTAAAATACACCTATTTTCCTCAACAGGTTTGGAGCAAAGGAGAATGAAGAAAATCAAACATGCAAGCAAAATATCAGTACAAAGGAATAATGGGCCACATGAACCAAAGTCTTCATCATCCTGAGCCTAGAAGAAATAAATAGATCGTGACTGATTACTACCACCTTCTGCTCTGACAGGGATCACTATAGAGTGGTCCAGACAGAGCAGGAGAAAAATGTAGGACAAAATCCAAATTCACAAAAAAGACCATACTTACTGGTCTGACAGACCCTCAAAACTATGGCCCTCGGACACCGTGTAAACTCAGATCTGAAGCCACTCCTGAAGTCCACCTCTCAGCCAGTGATTAGGCCTTTAAAACAGACAGTAACACACATGAGGAATGTGCTTCTTATTTCAATCAAATATAGGAGACTTAATGGACAACACCTGACCAAAATAAAGACATGAAAGCAAGACTGAACAGGAAACATGGACAAATGGACACAGGGAAGCCTGTGCTGATGCATTGCAGGGATTGCAACCACTGACACAAAACAATTTGTGGATAAATTTTTGAATGAGAAATTTATTTGCATTGTAAACTTAAAACCTAATACACAATAAAAAAATAGGGAAGAAATACACACTAGATCCCTAACATAAGTTCATTTATTGTTATTGTGTTAAGAGGCCCTGGTGCCACAGTGGCTAAGCACTAGGCAGCTAACCAAAAGGTCGGTGGTTTGACTCCACCAGTCGCTGAGCCAGAGAAAGTTGTGGCAGTTGGCTTCCTTAAAGATTTATAGGCTTGGAAACCCTATAGGGCAGTTCTACTCTGTCCTTTAGGGTCTCTATAAGTACAAGGTAAGTTCTTTCTGAATATTAGTAGCTTTTGTCTAGAGAGGTCTCCACCTAGTTGGAAAGGGTCTTTCAAAAGCTTCCCTGGAGCAATACGACATCAGAGGCTGAGGGATGAGGAGGCCTGATCCTGCCCACCCTCCCTCTCTTTAGATTCATGGTTGTTCTTGTTAGGTGCCATTGAGTAGATTCCAACTCATAGTGACCCTATGTACCACAGAACAAAATACTGCCCAGTTCTGGGCCATGCTCACAGTCATTGTTATGCTTGGTCCCATTGTTGCAGCCATTGTGTCAATCCATCTTCTTGAGGGCCTTCCTCTTTTTCACTGACTTTCTACTTTACCAAGCATGATGCCCTGCTCCAGGGCCTGAGCCCTCCTGATAACACATCCACAGTATGTGAGACATAGTCTCACCATCCTTGCATCTAAGGGGCATTCTGGTTGTGCTTCTTCCAAGATAGATTTGTTCATTCTTTTGGTACTCTATGATATATTCAATATTCCTCGCCAATACCAAAATTCAAAGGTGTCAGTTCTCTTTGGTTTTCCTTATTCACTGTCCAGCTTTCACATGTACATGAGGTGACTGAAAACATAGTGCCTTGGATCTGGCAGACCCTAGTCTTCAAGGTGACATCTTTGTTTTTCAAAACTTTAAAGAGGTCATTTGCAGCCAATTTGCACAATGCAATGCACCTTTTGATTTCTTGACTGCTGCTTCCATGGGTGTTGATTAAGGATGCAAGTAAAATGAAATCCTTGACAACTTCAATCTATTCTCCATTTAACGTAATGTTGCTAATTGGTCCAGTAGTGTGGATTTTTGTTTTCTTTATATTGAGGTGTAATCCATACTGAAGGTTGTGGTGGTTGATCTTCATCAGCATATGGTCGTTATGAGTCGGAATTGACTTGATGGCAATGATTCCTGTTTTTAAACCATGAAATATTCCCTTGTTGTGTTTGAAGGACTGTCTCTTGGTCTACGTACAGGTTTCCCATGAGCACAAAAATATGTTCTGCTTTTCCATTCTTAGCAATGTCATCCGTAATTTGTTATGATCTGTGTAGTCGAATGCCTTTGCATTGTCCATAAAACACAGGTAAACATCTTTCTGGTATTCTCTGCTTTCAGCCAAGATCCTTCTGACATCAGCACTGCTACCTCTTGTTTTATGTCCTCTTCTGAATCTCGTTTGAATTTCTGACAGCTCACTCTTGATGTACCATTGCAACCATTTTTGAATTATCTTCAGCAAAATTTTACTTGCATGTGATATTAATAATATTGTTCGATAATTTCCCTATTCTGTTGAATCACCTTTCTTTGAAATGGGAACATACATGGATTTCTTACATTTAGTTGGGCAGGCAGTCGTCTTCAGAATTAATTGGTATAGGCAAGTGAGCACTTTCAGGGCTACAACTCTTTGTTGAAACATCTCAGTTGGTATTGCTTCAATTCCTGGAGTCTTGTTTTTCACCAATGCCTTCAGTGCATCTTGGGTTTCTTCCTTCAGCATCATCAGTTCTTAATCACATGCTACCTCCTAAAATGGTTGAGGGAACCCTGGTGGCTCAGTGGTTAAGAGTTCTGCTGCTAGCCAAAAGGTCAGCAGGTCAAATCCATGAACCACTCCTTGGAAACCCTATGGGGTAGTTCTATTCTGTCTTATAGGCTTGCTGTGAGTTGGAAGCGACTTGACAGCAACGGGTTTTTTTTTCTTTTAATGGTTAAATGTCAACCAGTTCTTTTTGGTACAGTGATTGTGTATTTCTTTCATCTTCTTTTGATGCTTTCTGTGTCCTTTAAGATTTTGTCCACAGAATACTTCAGTATTGCGACTTGAGGTGTAATTTTTTTTCCTTCAGTTATTTGATTCTGAGAAATGAGGAGCTTGTTCTTCCCTTGTGGTGTTCTAACTCCAGGTCTTTGGACATTTCATTATAATACTTTACTTTGTCTTCTCAAACTGACCTTTGAAATCTTCTGTTTAGCTCTTTCACTTCATCATTTCTTCCATTTGCTTTATCTACTCTACCTTCAAAAGCAAGTTTCAGAGTCTCTTCTGACATCCATTTCAGTCTTTTCTTTCTTTCCTGTATTTTTAATGACCTTTTGCTTTCTTAGTGTATGATGTCCTTGATATCATCCTACAACTCGTCTGGTCTTTGGTCATTAGTGCTTCAAATCTATTCTTGAGATGGTCTCCAAATTCAGGTGGGATATACTCAAGGTCCTATTTTGGCTCTCATTGCTTTGTTGTGATTTTTTTTTCAACTGTAACATGAACTTGCCAGTGACCAGTCGGTTGTCTGTTCCAGAGTCAGACCCTGGCCTTGTTCTGACTGATGATATTCAGCTTTTCCATCATTTTTTTGCACAGATGTAGTCAATGTGGTTTCTGTGTTTTCCATCCACAGAGGTCCACATGTATAGTCACCATTTATGTTGATGAAAAAAGTGTTATTATTGTTGTTTTCTAAATCAGTCTGGGATAGTTATGAATATATTCAGAAATAAAAGACATTTTTCTAGCCGTTTAGGACTTCACAGTTTATTATAGCTGACAAACACATTCATTATTTTCAAATCTACTCAGGAAGTACTTAATAAATATAAAAATAAAATGATTATGATAAATGTTGAAAAAACACATAAAATTCCAAAGTAGATGAGGAGGAATTTAATTTTAATTAGGGCTATCTATGGAAACCTGGTAGAGAAGATTGTGTGCTTACAAAATATTAAGAAATGCATCTACATAACATAGACCAATGAGATAGTCCATGGAGTGCTGATATTGGTGCATAGTATACTGTTACTGGAATACAGGCCAAAGTTGCCCAAGTAGAAATTATAACCATTAAACAATAACTCCCCATACTCTCTTCCCTTCAGCTCCTGAAAACTTCGTTATGAATTTGCCTATTGTACATATTTCATACAAGTGCAATCATATAATATTTGTCAATTTGTCTGGCTTATTTCACTTATCATAATGTTTTTAAGGTTCAACTATGTCATAGGACGTATCAGAAAGTCAGTCTTTATATGGCTGAAGAATATTCCACTGTGGGTTTATATCACATTTTGTTTATCCATTCATATGATGGTGGTTACTTGGATTGTTCCCACCTTTTGGCTGTTGCGAATAATGCTGTTATGAATATTTGTGTACAAATATACTTAACAAGTACCTTTTAAGCACATAATTTATACTTAATTCTATAAATTCATTTGATTACATATTAAATATATACTTATTATCTGACTTCATATTACCTATATGTCTAATGTCAAAATATTTGGAAAACATAAAAACAACAATAAAGAAAAATGAATAATAACCCCACTAACCACATTTCATGTAAGTAATGGGTAATACCCTGTGATATACTTCATCAGAATTTAAAAAGTCGATAAACGAACTCAAAGGTCAAGATGAAAAGAATGATGGGCAAAATTGACAAATATTGCCATCTGTACGGACAATTAAACAAATTAACCCATGTAATAAAATTTTTCTAAAAGATCTTGAGCACATATTTAAAGGGTAATTTTTTATCTCAAAAACTGTGAACACAGAAGAAGCACAGACAGAATGCTAATTAGAAGCAAGGATGGCGAAACTTCATCTCACATACTTTGGACGTATTATCAGAAGGGATCAGTCCCTGGAGAAGAACATCGTGCGTGCTAAAGTAGAGGGTCAGTGAAAAAGAGGAAGACCTTCAAGGAGATGGATTGACAGTGGCTGCAACAATGAGCCGAAGCATAACAATGATTGTGAAGTTATGCAGGACCAGGCAGTGTTTCGTTCTGTTGCAGATAGGGTTGCTGTGAGTCAGAACTGACTCGATGGAACCTAACGATACCAATTAAGGATGATGAAATAACCATTTGTCTATGTTTCGACATCTAACAAAACATAAGGGTAATAAGACAACAAAAAGGCATACGTCCGAAACATGTTTCTAATGAAGATGATTAGCTACAAATTAGATGAAGACCTCAACTTTTGTAAGAAAGTGGCTTTCATACTTATTATTCATGAAATATTAAATAATGATAAAATATTTTGTGACTTAGTCAAAGAAGGGAATGGCAAGTAAAAGTCACCACCTTAGGTCCTCTGTGGGATACAACGATGAACACGACTCTTCTCAAGGGAGACCTATTATGGCCACTATGTGGCCATCTGCAAGCCCCTGCATTATGCAAGCACCACGAACGGGAAACTCTGCTCCCTGCTTGTGTCATGTGTGTGGCTGAGAGGGTTTCTGACCATATTCCCACCCCTTATGCTTCCTCCCCCCTTGGATTACTGTGCTTCCAATGTCATTGATCACTTTGCATGTGACTATTTTTCCCTCTTACAGCTATCTTGCTCAAATACATGGCCCCTAGAAGTAATTGGTTTTTACGTGGCTTTGGTTACTTTGCTATTCACTTTGGCATTAATGATTTTGTCCTACATGTATGTCATCAGGACTATTCTGAGAATCCCTTCTGCCAGTCAGAGAAAAAAACCTTTCTCCCCTTGTTCCTCCCACATGACTGTCATTTCCATCTCTTATGGAAGCTGCATCTTCATGTATGCCAATCCCTCTGCAAGGGAAAAGCATCATTGACCAAAGGAGTCACTATTCTCAACACATCTATTGCCCCCGTGCTGAAAGCCTTCATTTATTCCCTGAGGAACCAGCAAGTAAAACAAGTCTTCAAAGACTTCCTCCAGAATGTAGGAAATTGGGAGCTTTTTTTTTTTTTTTTTTTTTTTAGCAAAAATACAGATACCTGTGGTTGACATGAGTTGGAATCGACTGCACACCAACAGTTGCTTTTTTTGGGGGGGTATAAAGAACAATTAAATATAAACCTGAAATTCATAGATGTTTGTACAGGCATGCTTGTTCTTTTAGAGTCTCTTTACCTGTTACATCAATTGATCTGATATTTAGCAAATCCCTCACTTTAACTTCTGTGCTTGAGTTCTCCAATGCAGTGTCCATTAACATATTTTAAAATATGGTAAAGTTTATTTCTCCTACTGAATTTTCTGAAAACCTTACATTTTCCTTGAAGGCACACTGTAATTAGGATGGAGTAAAAATGTTTTAATTCTATTTAATTTCTCAGCTCTTAAAAGATACCGTTATTATTGCTTCATACTTCAAATGTAGTGTTTCAAACGTATGGAATTTCGTGTGTATTTTCAGGATGAATATTGATAGTGTTTTCAGTAATGTTTATAGAATTTCCATGCGTGTCATCGTCATTAAATTCAGTTTAATACATACTATTGTGTTGCACTTTGAATACAGAGCTTTATACTTTGTGAAATTTAATGTATATTTTCTGGATAAATATTGATCATGATATGAAGTTATTTTTATAAAATTTTCATGTTTTTGTCACTTCTTAGGAGATATTCATAGTTTTTCTAAAACATGCAAAGTAAATGCACTAAAACTAAAACACATTTCACTTCTATTTTTTCTGTAAATTATAAAAGTTCCGCGTTGCAAACTACAAAAATAAATTTAGGCTACACTATGATTATTTTGGAAAGCCTTGTGGCGTACTGGTTAAGCGCTATGGCCGCTAACCAAGAGGTCAGCAGTTCGAATCTGCCAGGCGCTCCTTGGCAACTTTATGGGGCAGTTCTACTCTGTCCTATAGGGTCGCTAGGAGTCGGGGTCGTCTTGACGGCAGCAGGTTTTGGTTTTATGATTATTTTAATTATATGAACAGTGTTGTGCTAATGATTCATCTGGCTTAAAATATAAAACATTAATTAATGGCTATATTTTAGAAGAATTACAATTTCAATTTTTCTTTTTCTTCTCTTGTTCTCCCAATTACTTTGACTAGAAAATTTTAACAGACTTCATTGTTAAATTGTAGACTACTTACAAAGCGAAGTATAAGAAAATAAAATTTAAAAAAATTTGAAGTACTTGTCAAATCATGAAAAGTGTTGTTATGCAGATTTCTAGTATAATTCAATAAGTTTTGGTCTTTATATGCTTTTAAGATCTGGAACACAATGCGTTCCAATATGAGAAATGAACATGGTGACTTCTCTCTGAGGAATTTAAAACCTGTAAGTCTTGGTGATACATTACACTTGTCTGTGATTTAAATAGTCTCAGAGATCTTTTACATATCCCTTTTATTCACGTATTTATTCATCTCTTTATTCCCAAATTTCAGTATCTACGTAGGAAATGATTCAATAATGGAAAAGAATGGCTTTTGTGCTTGTTCATATCCAGTGTAAGCAAAAAAAGAAGTAAATTGATGATTATAATCCAATTGTGTATGAATTCTATAATATCTCTATGGAGAATACACCATACGGGCACATGAGGATATTAAGGTTTTGAATATAATAGGCTTGCCCACATCATTCAGAATTTGGAAAAAACTTTACAGCGATAAGGAAGGCACAATCATTGTTATTTTTATGTATTATATTAGGATTACAGTCATGATAGAGACAGCAGATAAAGCGAAAAATTTGCTACATTACAAAGCTTTGCATAACTAGACATTCTTTTAATAACTAACATTTAGTTAATACTTAAAAATATTATATACATTACCAAGTATAAAAGCTTAATTATTTTTACACACTACTAAAAAAAAAATTTTTTTTATGACATGGTAGGTTCCTTGGGTGGTACAAACTATTAACGCTGCATTCAACTGCTAAACAAAAGGTTGGAGATTCGAGTCCACCCAAAACTGCTTCAGAAGAAAGGTTTGGAAATCTACTTCCAAAATACTAGCCACTGAAAACCTTATGAAGCACATTTTGATTCTTAGGCACTTGGGGTTGCCATCGACTGGACAGCAAAAGTTTTTTTTTTAACCACATACGTAGTAATCATTCTACATGACTACATTTTATGTTTTTAAACTTGACTGGAATCTGGCATGCCAGAACAATAGCTGTCATTCTGAGCAAACTAAGTAAATGACAGTCTTTGCAACTATAGACAAAAAGAAATACTTATCCATGTATGTAGATTTGGGGTTCCATCTGAAATTGAGTTATATTTGGTGGATTCATAATTATAATTATTTAACACATTAAAAGCAATAAGGTACTTTTTTTCTGGTTAAAGAGAGAACGACTGTTATTGAAATACTGAGTTATGATATCTAACTTTCAACTTACCATCCATAAGAACTTAAGAAAATTAGGCATGTTAGCTTTTCAAACTTCAGTGTCCTCATTTTTAAAATAAGGATTAAAATACTTTAGTTTTTATGCTATATGCTTACCGTGAGATAAAATTATAAAGGATATACACAGATTAATTTTTGAAAAGTAAGAAATGTTATTCAAATGTAACACTAATGTTTAAGAATCCAACAGTATGAAGGGCTTAGGTTTTGCTCCAAATCTATGACTTTGTCTGTTTATATGTGAAATAATATATATATGTATGTATATATATATACATATATTTATAATTTTTTTTAGGCACTTCAGCCTATTGTGCACAGGTGAAATTCCTTTCCCAGCTAGTAATTTCATATCATGTAAAGCCATTGCTTGCTAGTCACATTGAGTTTAGCCTGGTCGATTAAAAAATATCAACTTCATATTCAACTAGCTTCGGCCAGGCATTGAAATTTGGATGGAGTCTTGGGCTCCTTTCATTACTTCTTCTGTACTCAGAGGTAGTTCATGGTTGGGACAAAGGCAGAAGACAGATGGAAAAGGACAAACACCTTTTATTTATCTGGTGCTCCTTTAAATCTCTTTTGATTAACATTGGATCTTTGTGGGAGGGTGTCTAAATACAGATACCCCTATATGGTGCATATGAGTAAATTCAATGGACTTCACACAAATTGCGGTGCTACAACCAATCCCTAAACAGTATTTAACTCTGAGGTACACAACATAGAAAATTGCATTAGTGTCCCTTAATCTGGAAGGAGCTAAACTTGAAAGGGTTCTTGCAAAATGCCTAAAGTGTGATTATCTTTTATGATGTTTAATTGATCTAAGGGAAACCTACGCATTCTTGGTTTAACAAGTAATGATTGCAGTGACTACTTCACTTCTGCTCACTCTCTGCACCCAAGTGTTTCTCTGAACTTCTCTTTCTCTTCTACTCAAATTGAGAGGGCAGAGCAGCAAATACAGTGTGATATACTAAATCATCGCAAAGAGAAGCCTGTCCTTCTCAGAAGCACTGCATAGTCATGTATCTGGTTCTCTAAGACCTTTCTTACTTGACCTTGAGAGTCATTGTCAGGTTGCAACATTCACAGAAAATGGAGGGAAAATCTTTTCTAAGCTGATGATTACATGGTTCCATTAATCTTTCTTTTTTAGCAAACTCCACTGTATATGGAATAATGAGAGATTCTAGATAATGATTGCTGGTAGGAGAATCTGACCAACTGCCAGTTATTTAGCTCTGTAATGGTTGCTTGACCCCCAAATTATCTTGATTGTAGGGCGTTATAAATTGAATTGTGTCTGCCCCAAAATATCTGCTGCAAATCCTAACCCCTCTACCTGTGGTTGTAATTCCATATGGGAATGTGTTTTTTTGTTATGTTAATAATGTAGCAAATACAAACAAACATTGCCATTGAGTCTATTCTAACTCATAGCAACCCTGTATGACGTTCTATAAAAGTAGAACGGCTTCATGTGGTTTCCAAGGAGTGGCTGGTGGATTCAAACTGCCAACTTTTTGGTTAGCAACAGAACTCTTAACCACTGCACCACCAGGTTTTCCAATAATGTAGGGTGTGTCTTAAATTGATCCCTTTTGAGATATAAAAGAGCAGATTAAGCCAGGGATAGCAAGCATAGTTGGGAGAAGGTAGATACCATGCCACTTGAAGATCACCAAGGAGCCAAGGAACAGAAGCTGAAAAGAGACAAGGACCTACCCCTAGAAGAGACATAGATAGAATGCCTTCCTACAGAGCTGGTGCCCTGAATTCAAACTTCTGTCTAGCCTCTTAAAATGTGAGAAAATAAATGTGTTTGTTAAAGTCACCCACTTATTATATTTCTGTTATAGCAACACAAGATAATTAAAACACGAGGACTAAGCATTTGATTTTTATAGCTTTGGAAAGTCAACCACAATGCCAACACAGAAGAAAATTTTCTTAGCATCCTCTTACAAAGACATGAAAACAGCTTGGCACTATTTCCATTTTTTATATCTTTGTAAATTGATACAGTAGAGGAACCAGCATCCAAGTTCAGATGAATGAGTAAATACACGTAAGTGAATTTTCTCATGAAAATTATGGTGTACGACAGTACACTAGGCAAAGGAAAGGTCTATCATCGCATTGATTAGTTAAAAAGGCATCTAAACTCACTCAGCCTCAGATGCACTGACTCAGTTGTTTATCCTCAGAGTAAATCTGAAAGTATAGATAACAAGTGTATTCATTATCAGTTAGTTCAAGACAACCCTTGCACAGAAACAAAAGGAAAGCAAAAATAATAATACATTTTATTGAAGATATTGGAAAGTAAAAAAAAAAGCAAAGTATTTTAGGATTAAAATACGATAAAGAATTCATAATGATAATCCCAGCAAAGGAGGTCACTTTTCCCTGCCCATAATGGAAGAGGCAGCTGAATAGATAAATCAGAAAATCATTTCTAACAGGTTATAGAACTATGAGAACAAAAACTGGAGTGTAGGACCTGCCAAGTTTGTGAAGCTAGAAAACTTTTATACTTCCAAAGTTTATTTAAAAGGTTAAGCCGTAGAAATAAGAGTGGGAGGGAAGATAGACTTTACCCTAAAGAAAAGCTTCAAATTACATCAATTCACAGATTTAGATTAATATGCCTTTGAATACTAGTGTCCCTAATCATCTGCTAGAAAAAAGCATAAAGTCTCTGTAGGAAGATATCATTGCCCTAAACACCAATATATTTCTATAACTTTGTCACACAACTCTCATCTATCAGAAACAATACCCTGGCACATGAGCAGATAAAGCAATATAAATAAAATCAAACAAAGCTAACAATAAAAACAGAGGGAGAGTGGCTATAGAAAATAGACTCAAAAGGCACAAATGTTAAATTAGCTATGCTTAATATATTCAAAAGATCACAGCAAGAATTGTAATTTTGATTCAAGTTCTTAGAATTACTGAGGGAAAAAAAATCTGATATTTAAAGCTCTCCTTAATAACTCAGTGGAGGAGTTCAAGAACAAATTAACATAGCCAAAGAAAGAGCTAGTGTACTGAAACAGAACTCAGAAGAGTGAATATTTGAGAAATACTAAAGGAAAACTAGAGAAGAGGGTAAGAGACAAAGAGAATAAGGCGAGAACTTCTACCAGATGGATTAATGGGGTTCCAGAAAAAGAAAGGAAAAAAAAAAAGGAGGGGGCAATTTTTGAAGTGATAAACCAAAAAAAAAAAAAAAATCTGTTACCTTGAGTCGATTCTGACTCATAGCGACCCTAGACAGAGTAGAACTGCCCCATAGGGTTTCCAAGGAGCTGCTTTGGATTTGAACTGCTGACTTTTTCGTTAGCAGCCAAGCTCTTTTTTTTTTTTTCCTTCTTTTTTGTTTCAATTATTTTGTTGTTGTCGTTGGGAATATACATAGCAAAACATACACCAATTCAACAGTTTCTACATGTACAATTCAGTGACATTGATTACATTCTTCAAGTTGTGCAACCATTCTCACCCTTATTTTCTGGGTTCTTCCTCCCCAATCAACATAAACTCACTGTTCCCTAAGATTCCTGTCTAATCTTTTGAGTTGCTGTTGTCATTATAGATACAGTTCTTTTTTTTTATTGTGCTATAGGTTTTTATAGGTTTGCAGAGCAAATTAGCTTCTCATTAAACAATTAATACACATATTGTTTTGTGACATTGATTGCCAACCCTAGGACATGTCAATACTGTCCACTTCTCAATCTTGGATTCTCTATTTCCATTCCTCTCTGTCAGACCAGTAAGTCTGCTCTTTTTTTGTGAGTTAGAATTTTGTTCTACATTTTTCTCTGGCTCTGTCCAGGACCCTCTATTGTGATCCCCATCAGAGCAGTTGGTCAAGGTGGCTGAGCACCATCTAGTTGTATTGGACTCAGTCTGGTGGAGGTTGTGGTACTTGTGGTCCATTAGTCCTTTGGACTAATCTTTCCCTTGTGTCTTTTGTTCTCTTCATTCTCTCTTGCTCCAGATGGGGTGGGACCAGAGAAGTGTCTTAGATAGCCGCTCACAAGTTTCTAAGACCCAAGAGGTTACTCACCAAAGTAGAATGTAGAACATTTTCTTTATAAATCCTGTTATGCGAATTGAGCTAGATGTCCCCTGAGACTGTGGTCCCCAGCCCTTAGCCCAGTAATTCCGTCCCTCTGGGAGTTTGAATGTGTCTATGAAGCTTTCATGACCTTGCCTTGGTCAAGTTGTGCTGACTTTCCTAGCATTGTGTACTATCTGACCCTTCACCAAATTTACCACTTACCTATTGTTTAGTGATTTTCCCTCCCTACTCTTCTCCTCCCTCGTAACCATCATAGATTGTTTCTTTCTGTGTGTAAACCTTCCCATGAGTTTTTCTAACAGTGATCTTATACAGTATTTGCCCTTTCATGATTGAATTTCACTCAGCATAATGTCCTCCAGATTCATCCATGCTGTAAGATGTTTTACAGATTCATCATTGTTCTTTATTATTGCATAGTATTTCATTTTGTGTATGTACCATAGTTTGTTTATCCATTCTTCTGTTGATGGGTACTTAGGTTGTGTCCATCTTTTTCCTATTGTTAATAATGTTGCAGTGAACATGGGTGCACATATGTCTGTTTGTATGACGGCTCTTATTTCTCTAGGATATATTCCTAGAAGTGGGATAGCTGGATCGTATAGTATTTCTATTTCTAGCTTTTTAAGGAAGCCACCATATCTTTTTCCTAAATGGTTGTATCATTTTGCATTCCCACCAACAGTGCATAAGAGTTCCAATCTCCCTGCAACCTCTCCGATATTTGTTAATTTCTGTTTTTTTTATTAGTGCCGGTAATATTGGGGTGAGATGGTGTCTGATTGTAGTTTTCGTTTATGTTTCTCTAATGGCTAGCGATCGCAAATATTTTCTCAGGTGTCTATTAGCCACATGAATATCTTCTTTAGAGAAGTATCTATTCATATACTTTATCCATATTTTAATTGGTTTATTTGTCTTCTTGTGTAGAGGTGTTGGATTTTCCTACAGATTTTAGAGATTGCAACTTTGTTGGATTTGTCATAGCCAAATTTTTTTCCCAATCTGTAGGTTCTCATTTTGCTGGGTTGGTGAAGTCTTTTGATGAGAATAAGTGTTTAATTTTTAGAAGATTCCAGTTATCTAGCTTATCTTCTGGTGTTTGTGTATTGTTGGTTATGGTTTGTATGCCATTTATGCCATGTATTAGGGACTCTTGTGTTGACCTTGTTTTTTCTTCTATGATCTTTATAGTTTTTTATTTCATATTTAGGTCTTTGACCTATTTTGAATTAGTTTTTGTGTACGGTGTGAAGTATGGGTTCTGTTTCATTTTTTACAGATGGACATCTAGTTTTGCCAGGACTAATTGTTAGAAAGACTGTCTTTTCCCCATTTAGTGGACTTTGGGCCTTTGTTGAAGATCAGGTGACCATAGGTGGATACTTGATTCAATTCCATTGATTACTGTGTCTGTCATTGTAGCAATACCAGGCTGTTTTGACTATTGTAGCTGTATAGCAGTTTCTGAGGTCAAATAGTATGAGGCCTCCTACTTTATTCTTCTTCAGTAGTGATTTGCTTATCTGTGGCCTCTTACCTTTCCGTATAAATTTAATGATTAGTTTTCCCATCTTGTTATAGAATGCTGTTGGACCGGCATTGCATTGTACTTGCAGATTGCTTTGGGTAGAATTGACATTTTCACAATGTTGAGTCTACCTATCCACGTGCATGGTATGTTTTTCCATTTATGTAGGTGTCTTTTGGTTTCTTGCAGTAGGATTTTGAGTTTTCTTTGTATATGTCCTTTACATCCCTGGTTAGATTTATGCCTAAGTATTTTTTTTTTAGGACTTATCTTAAATTGTATTGCTTTACTCGTTTCCTTTTCCATGTTCTTTTTATTGGTGTATAGGAATCCAACAGTTTTTTGTATGTTTATCTTGTATCCCTCTATACTGCTGAATCTTTCTATTAGTTCCAGTAGTTTTCTTGTGATATCTTTGAGGATGTTTATGTACAGTATAATATCATCCTCAAATAGGGATACTTTTACTTCTTCCTTGCCTATTTGAATGTCCTTTATTTCTTTTTCTTATTGCTGCAGGTAGGTCTTCTAGCACAATGTTTGATAGCAGTAGTGATAACGGGCATACTTGTTTTGTTCCTGTTCTCAGGGGGAATGTTTTCAGCCACTCTCTGTTGAGAATGATGTTGGCTGTTGGTTTTGTTTGGATGCCCTTTATTATGTCAAGAAATTTCCTTTTTATACCTATTTTATTGAGAGTTTTTCTCAGGTATGACGTTATACTTTATCAAATGATTTTCTGAGTGTATCGAGATGATCACGTGATTCTTTTGTTTTATTTATGTGGTGGATTACATTGACTGTTTAATGTTGAATCATTGTTGCATACCTGGTATGAATTCCACTTGGTCATGGTGGGGTTTTTTTTTTTTTTTTTAATATGATGCTGAATTCTATTGGCTAGAATTTTGTGGAGAGTTTTTGCATCTATATTCATGAGAGATACTGGTCTGTAATTTTCCTTTTTTTGTGGTGTCTTTGCCTGATTTTGGTATCAGGGTTTTGCTGTCTTCATAGAATCAGTTAGGAAGTATCCCTTCCTTTTGTATGTTCTGAAATAGTTTTAGTAGTACTACTGTGAATTCTTCTTTGAATGTTTGGTAGAATTCTCCAGTGAAGCCATCTGAGCCAAGGCTGTTTTTTATTGGAAGTTTTTTTATTACCTTTTCAATCTCTTCTCGTTATGGGTCTGTCCAGATTTTAGACCTCAGTTTATGTTAGTTTAGGAAGATAGTGTGTTTCTAGAAATTTGTCCATTTCCTCTAGGTTTTCAAATTTGTTGGAGTATAGATTTCATAGTACTGTCTTATGAACTTTTTATTTCAGTTAAGTCTGTTGTAACGTCCCCTGTTTCATTTCTTATTTGGGTTACTTTTGTCTTCACCTGTTTTTCTTTTGTCAGTTTGACCAACGGTTTCTTGATTTTGTTGATCCTTTGATAGAATCAACTTTTGGTTTTGTTGCTTCTTTCTATTTTCTATTTCTTTCACTTCTCTCTGGTTTTTACAATTTCCTTTCTTCTCATGGCTGTGGACTTCTGCTCTTCTCTTTCCGTTTGTCCAAGTTGTATAGCTAGTGTTTTGATTTTGTCCCTTTCTTCATTTTTGATGTATGCATCTATCACTACTGACCTCTAAGCACTGCCTTTGCTGTGTCCCAAAGGTTTTGGTATGTGTTTCCATTTTCATTTGAGACTTTGAATTTTTTTTAATTCTCTCTTTGATATCTTGTATTACCCACTGGTTTTTAAAGCAGGTTGTTATTTAGTTTCCATATATTTGATTTTTTTCCTTGCTTTTCTTTTTATTAATTTCTACCTTTTTTGCTTTGTGATCAGAGAAGGCTCTTTGTATTATCTCAGTGTTTTGGGTTTTGTTTAAGGTTGCTTTGTGCCCTAAGATGAGCTCTATTTAGGAGAGAGTTCCATGTGCATAAGAAAATAACATGTACTTTCCTGCTGTTGGGTGGATTGGTCCGTATATGTCTATGAGGTCAAGCTGGTTGATTGTGGCCTTTAAATCTTCTGTTTCTTTGTTGAGTTTCTTTCTAGATGTTTTGTCCTTTACCAAAACTGCTGCGTTAAAGACTCCTACTATTATTGTGAAACTGTCAATTTCTTTTCAGTGTTATTAGAGTTTGTTTTATCTTTTTGGACCCATGTCATTGCTTGTGTAGATATTTATTATTGTTATGTCCTCATGGTGGATTGTCCCTTTAATCATTATATAATGTCCTTCCTCATCTTTTATGATTTTTGTTTTAAAGTCTATGTTATCTGAGATTAGTGTTGCCTCTCCTGCTCCTTTTTCGTTTGTCATTTGCCTACTATATTATTTTCCATCCTTTCATTTTTAATATATTTATGTCTTCATTTCTAAGGTGTGCCTCTTGTAGACAGCATATTGATGAATTCTGTTTTTTTTAAACCATTCTAGACAGGGGGCCAAGATGGCTGACGAGGTAGAAGCTACCTCCGATCCCTCTTGCAACAAAGACCTGGAAAAACAAGGGAATCAATCACATATATGACAATCTACCAACCCTGACCATCAAACACAAATCTAAAGAGTTGACCTGAGTGACAGAGATCGAAAACGAACAACCACGGGGAAGCAGCGACTGTTTTCGGAGCCTGGAGCCAGAGTTCCAGTCAGGAAACCTTGGTGCCGGGCTTTGGACTGGGCGCAGGAGAGCTGAGCACGGCATCCTGTGACGGTGCAAAGATGGGGCGCAGCCCTAGCCCCCTGAACTGACCTTGGGGTAAGCCCAGCCAGTGCACGCAGGCAGCGCAGCGATGCGGTTGACAGAAGGAGAAGTCACCGGGAGGCAGCGACTGGTTTTGGAGCCAGGAGTGTGGAGTCCCAGCCGGGGAATCTTGGCGCTGGGCTTTGGACTGGCAGTGGAGGAACTAACCATGGCTTCTGAGACAGTGCAAGCACAGGATGCGGGCCTGACCCTCGGGGCAATCTCTACCCAGCCAGCGCACACAGTCCACTCGCCCCTCGGGAATCTCAGATAAAACAGTCATCCCAAGCAAGATAAGTAACTTTGTCTATATTTTGGGGTGCTACTCTCTCCTATTTATCTGAACCCTCCCCTCCCCTTCCCAGGTGGCTTCATTAACATTGGAATTTCCTGAGCCAGAGAGTGAACTGCACTGAGGGTTTTCTTTCTTTCTTTCGTTTTTTTTTTGGTCTTTTCCTAACCCATTCTTCTGGCCTGACAGAAGCAGCTACAAAAAACCCAGGGACTAAAAATCCTTCCCTAATTGGACTAAAAACACAGAACCGGCTCCAGCCAAGCATATGTGATCCACAGTCTTGGGCTTTCATCCCTACAGGGAACAAGGTGGCTATTATTATGCAAAGGCAATTCTGAAAAGGATCTGCCTGTAATTGTTTTAGCTGATTACTGGAAGGACAAGTTTCCCAGGTCTGATATCTCTGCATATTCAACAGAGCCCTCACTGACCCACAACAGGGAACTGAGGGCTGAAGCTCCCCCCAGACCACCTAGCCTCCTGCCTTATGGGCCTAAGGAGGGTGACACCTACCAATCTGTAGAGGTACTTGCATTGGGGGCCTAAGGTACAGCTGCAGAACCCACCCACCAAAGTGCTTTAGGAATAGAGACACACCTACCTCACTGACACTTGGGGGAAGCCTGTCACCATCCTGCCCTCCCCCCCGCAGTGTGCACCCCTGCTGCTACTAGAATCTGGTGCACACAACTATCACCAATACTTCTCTGGGTAGATAGGTGACAGTCTGCACCACACACTTGATGACCCAAAATCAGATTCTACTCAAGGATAGTGAATGGACTCAGGCTTATATATCTGGTAACAGCCCAAACCAGCTGGTAATATGACATAAGTGAGTCAAGGGCTACAACAATCAAGACAGCACACTCTAGTAGCCCATCTACGTATATTGAAAGAAAACAAAACAAGATAAGACTCAGTGAGCAAATATGGAATAAATCACTACAATATCTTAGTGATGGCTCGGAGACAGCAGTCGATATCAAACCACATAAAGAAGCAGACCATCATTGCTTCTACAACTCCCCAAACTAAAGAATCAAAATCGGTCTCAAATGAAGATACAATCCTGGAATTGCCAGATACAGAATATAAAAAACTAATTTACAGAATGCTTCAAGACATCAGGGATGACCTCAGAAATGAAATAAGGCAATCTACAGAAAAAGCCAAGGAACACACTGATAAAGCAGTTGAAGAACTCAAAAAGATTATTCAAGAACATAGTGGAAAAATTAATAAGCTGCAAGAATCCATAGAGAGACAGCATTCAGAAATCCAAAAGATTAACAATAAAATTACAGAATTAGACAATGCAATAGGAAGTCAGAGGAGCAGACTCGAGCAATTAGAATGCAGACTGGGACATCTGGAGGACCACGGAATTAACACCAATATAGCTGAAAAAAATCAGATAAAAGAATTTAAAAAAATGAAGAAGCCCTAAGAATCATGGGTGACTCTATCAAAAAGAAAAACTTGAGTGTGAGTGGAGTCCCAGAACAGGGAGGGATAACAGAAAACACAGACAGCATAGTTGAAGATCTGTTGGCAGAAAACTTCCCTGACATCATGAAAGACAAAAGGATATCTATCCAAGATGCTCATCGAACCCCATTTAAGATCGATCCAAAAAGAAAAACACCAAGACATATTATCATCAAACTTGCCAAAACCAAAGATAAAGAGAAAATTTTAAAAGCAGCCAGGGAGAAAAGATAGGTCTCCTACAAAGGAGAATCAATAAGAATAAGTTCAGACTACTCAGCTGAAACCATGCAGGCAAGAAGGCAATGGGATGACATATCTAGAGCACTGAAGGAGAAAAACTGCCAGCCAAGGATCATATATCCAGTAAAACTCTCTCTGAAATATGAAGGCGAAATTAAGACATTTACAGATAAACACAAGCTTAGAGAATTTGCAAAAACCAAACCAAAACTACAAGAAATACTAAAGGATATTGTTTGGTCAGAAAACCAATAATATCAGATACCAGCACGACACAAGGTCACAGAACAGAACATCCTGATATCAACTCAAATAGGGAAATCACAAAAACAAATTAAGATTAATTAAAAAAAAAACGCTCAAAACAGGGAATCATTGAACTCAATATGTAAAAGATCACAATAATCAAAAAGAGGGATTAAATACATGTAGCATAGAACTGCCATATGGAGAGGGATACAAGGCGATATAGGACATTACAAGTTAGGTTTTTACTTAGAAAATTAGAGGTAAATATTAAAGTAACCACAAAGAGGTATAACAACTCCATAACTCAAAATAAAAACCGCGAAAAACATAATGACTCAGCAAACATAAAGTCAACTACTGTGAAAATGAGAAACACAATTTACAAAGAAAAACGTCTCAGCACAAAAAAGTAAGTGGAAACATGAAATTGTCAACAACACACACAAAAAAAACATCAAAATGACAGCACTAAGCACATACTTATCTATACTTACGCTGAATGTAAATGGACTAAATGCACCAATAAAGAGACAGAGAGTCTCAGACCGGATAAAGAAACACGATCCGTCTATATGCTGCCTACAAGAGACACACCTTAGACTTAGAGACACAAACTAAAACTCAAAGGATGGAAAAATATATACCAAGCAAACAAAAAGCAAAAAAGAGCAGGGGTAGCAATATTAATTTCTGACAAAATAGACTTTAAACTTAAATCCACCACAAACGATAAAGGACACTACATAATGCTAAAAGGGACAATTGACCAGGAAGATATAACCATATTAAATATTTATGCACCCAATGACAGGGCTGCAAGATACATAAAACAAACTTTAACAGAACTGAAAAGTGAGATAGACACCTCCACAATTATAGTAGGAGACTTCAACACACCACTTTCGGAGAAGGACAGGACATCCAGTAAGAAGCTCAATAGAGACACGGAAGACCTAACTGCAACAATCAACCAACTTGACCTCATTGACTTATACAGAAAACTCCACCCAACTGCTGCAAAGTATATTATTTTTCTAGCGCACATGGAACATTCTCTAGAATAGACCACATATTAGGTCATAAAACAAACCTTTGCAGAATCCAAAACATTGAAATATTACAAAGCATCTTCTCAGACCACCAGGCCATAAAAGTGGAAATCAATAACAGAAAAATTAGGGAAAAGAAATCAAATACTTGGAAAATGAACAATACCCTGCACAGAAAAGACTGGGTTATAGAATACATTAAGAGGGAATAAAGAAATTCATAGAATGCAATGAGAATGAAAACACTTCCTATCAAAACCTCTGGGACACAGCAAAAGCAGTGCTCAGAGGTCAATTTATATCGATAAATGCACACATACAAAAAGAAGAAAGAGCCAAAAGCAGAGAACTGTCCCTACAACTTGAACAAATAGAAAGTGAGCAACAAAAGAATCCATCAGGCACCAGAAGAAAACAAATAATAAAAATTAGAGCTGAACTAAATGAATTAGAGAATAGAAAAACAATTGAAAGAATTAACAAAGCCAAAAGCTGGTTCTTTGAAAAAATTAACAAAATTGATAAACCATTGGCTAGACTGACTAAAGAAATACAGGAAAGGAAACAAATAACCCAAATAAGAAACAAGATGGGCCACATCACAACAGACTCAACTGAAATTAAAAGAATCATTTCAGATTTTTATAAAAAATTGTACTCTAACAAATTTGCAAACCTAGAAGAAATGGATGAATTCCTGGAAAAACACTACCTACCTAAACTAACACAATCAGAAGTAGAACAACTAAATAGACCCATAAGAAAAAAAGAGATTAAAACGGTAATCAAAAAACTCCCAACAAAAAAAAAGCCCTGGCCCTGATGGCTTTACTGCAGAGTTCTACCAAACTTTCAGAGAAGAGTTAACACTATTACTACTAAAGGTATTTCCAAGCATAGAAAATGCCAGAATTCTGCCTAACTCATTCTATGAAGCCACCATATCCCTGATACCAAAACCAGGTAAAGACATCACACAAAAAAAGAAAATTACAGACCTATATCCCTCATGAACATAGATGCAAAAATCCTCAACAAAATTCTAGCCAATAGAATTCAACAACATATCAAAAAAAATAATTCACCACGACCAAGTGGGATTTATACCAGGTATGCAAGGCTGGCTTAATATTAGAAAAACCATTCATGTAATCCACCATATAAATAAAACAAAAGATAAAAACCACATGATCTTATCAATTGATGCAGAAAAGGCATTTGACAAAGTCCAACACCCATTCATGATAAAAACTCTCGGCAAAATAGGAATTGAAGGGAAACTCCTCAACATAATAAAGGGCATCTATACAAAGCCAACAGCCAACATCACTCTAAATGGAGAGAGCCTGAAAGCATTTCCCTTCAGAACGGGAACCAGACAAGGATGGCCTTTATCACGGCTCTTATTCAACATTGTGCTAGAGGTCCTAGCCAGAGCAATTAGGCTAGGCAAAGAATAAAGGGTATCTGGATTGGCAAGGAGGAAGTAAAATTATCTCTATTTGCAGATGACATGATCTTATACACAGAAGATCCTAAGGAATCTTCCAGAAAATTACTGAAACTAACAGAAGAGTTTGGCAGAGTCTCAGGTTATAAGATAAACATACAAAAATCACTTGGATTCCTCTACATCAACAAAAAGAACATCAAAGAGGAAATAACCAAATGAATACTATTCACAGTAGCCCCCAAGAAGATAAAATACTTAGGAATAAATCTTACCAAAGATATAAAAGACCTATACAAAGAAAACTACAAAGTACTAGTGCAAGAAACTAAAAAGGACCTACTGAAGTGGAAAAACATACCTTGCTCATGGATAGGAAGACTTAACATAGTAAAAATGTCTATTCTACCAAAATAGTACGTACAATGCACTTCCGATTCAAATTCCAATGACATTTTTTAATGTGATGGAGAAATAAATCACCAACTTCATATGGAAGGGAAAGAAGCCTTGGATAAGTAAAGCATTACTGAAAAAGAAGAAGAAAGTGGGAGGCCTCACTCTACCGGATTTTAGAACCTATTATACAGCCACAGTAGTCAAAACAGCCTGGTACTGGTACAACAACAAACACATACACCAGTGGAACAGAATTGAGAACCCAGATATAAATCCCTCCACATATGAGCAGCTGATATTTGACAAAGGACCAGTGTCAGTTAATTGGGGAAAAGGTAGTCTTTTTAACAAGTGGTGCTGGCATAACTGGATATTCATTTGCAAAAAAATGAAACAGGACCCATACCTTACACCATGCACAAAAACTAACTCCAAGTGGATCAAAGACCTAAATATAAAGACTAAAACGATAAAGATCAGGGAAGAAAAAATAGGGACAACCTTAGGAGCCCTAATACAAGGCATAAACAGAATACAAAACATTACCAAAAATGATGAAGAGAAACCAGATAACTGGGAGCTCCTAAAAATCAAACACCTATGCTCATCTAAAGACTTCACCAAAAGAGTAAAAAGACCACCTACAGATTGGGAAAGAATTTTCAGCTATGACATCTCCAACCAGCACCTGATCTCTAAAATCTATATGATTCTGTTAAAACAGCCACAAAAAGACAAACAACCCAATCAAGAAGTGGGCAAAGGATATGAACACGCACTTCACTAAAGAAGATATTCGGGCAGCTAACAGATACATGAGACAATGCTCTCGATCATTAGCCATTAGAGAAATGCAAATTAAACCTACGATGAGATTCCATCTCACTCCAACAAGGCTGGCATTAATCCAAAAAACACAAAATAATAAATGTTGGAGAGGCTACGGAGAGATTGGAACTCTTATACACTGCTGGTGGGAATGTAAAATGGTACAACCACTTTGGAAATCTATCTGGCATTTTCTTAAAAAGTTAGAAATAGAACTACCATACAACCCAGAAATCCCACTCCTCAGAATATACCCTAGAGAAATAAGAGCCTTCTCACGAACAGATATATGCACACCCATGTTTATTGCAACTCTGTTTACAAGAGCAAAAACTGGAAGCAACCAAGGTGTCCATCAATGGATGAATGGGTAAATAAATTGTGGTATATTCACACAATGGAATACTACTCATCAATAAAGAACAGTGACGAACCTGCGAAACATTTCATATCGTGGAGGAACCTGGAAGGCATTATGCTGAGAAAATCAGTCAGAGGCAAAAGGACAAATATTGTATAAGACCACTATTATAAGATCTTGAGAAATAGTGTAAACTGAGAAAAACACATACTTTTGTGGTTATGAGGGAGGAAGGGAGGGAGGATGGGAGAGGGTTATTTACTGATTAGTTAGTAGATAAGAACTACTTTAGGTGAAGGGAAGGACAATACTCAATACACGGAAGGTCAGCTCAACTGGACTGGACCAAAAGCAGTTTCTGGGATAAACCGAATGCTTCAAAGTTCAGCGGAGCAAGGGTGGGGGTTTGGAGACTATGGCTTAAGGGGTTTTCAAAGTCAATTGGCAAAATAATTCTATTATGAAAATATTCTGCATCCCACTTTGAAATGTGGCATCTGGGGTCTTAAATGTTCGCAAGCGGCCATCTAAGATGCATCAAATTGTCTCAACCCACCTGGATAAAGGAGAATGAAGAACACTGAGGTCAAACGATAACTATGAGCCCAAGAGACAGAAAGGGCCACATGAACCAGAGACTTACATCATCCTGAGACCAGAAGAACTAGTTGGTACCCGGCCACAACTGATGACTGCCCTGACAGGGAGCACAACAGAGAACCCCTGAGGGAGCAGGAGAACAGTGGGATGCAGACCCCAAATTCTCATAAAAAGACCAGACTTAATGGTCTGACTGAGACTAGACGAATCCCAGCGGTCATGGTCCCCAAACCTTCTGTTGGCGCAGGACAGTAATCAGTCCCGAAGACAACTCATCAGTCGTGGAAGGGACTGGACAATGGGTAGGAGAGAGATGCTGATGAAGAGTGAGCTACTTGTATCAGGTGGACAATTGAGACTGTGTTGGCATCTCTTGTCTGAAGAGGATATAGGAGGGTAGAGAGGGTTAGAAAGTGGCAAAATTGTCACGAAAGGAGAGACTGGAAGGGCTGACTCATTAGGGGGAGAGTAAGTGGGAGTATGGAGTAAGGTGTATTTAAGCTCGTATGTGACAGACTGACTTGATTTAAAGCTGAATAAAAATTATTAAAAAAAATTCTATCACTCTCTGTATCTTTACAACTACATTTAAGTCATTTACATTCAGTATGATTATTGATAGGTATGAGTTTATTGCTGTCATTTTGTAGTGCTTGTGTGTGTGTGTGTGTGTGGTACAGATGTTTTCTTCATAACTCTTTCTCTCCTGTACTGTACTCCTTTTGATTGTGGATTTTTTTTTCATGTCTTTCACTTTCCTAAGTTTTATGTTTATTGAGTGTCTTTGTTATCTAGTGCTGCTATAACAGAAATACCACAAATGGATGGCTTTAACAAACAGAAGTTTATTCTGTCACAGCTTAGTAGGCTAGAAGTCCAAATTCAGGGCATCAGCTCCAGAGGAAGGCTTTCTCTCTTTCTGTTGTCTCTGGAGGGAAGTTCTTGTCATCAATCTTCCCTGGTCGTGGAGCTTCTCAGCACAGGCACCTTGGGTCCAAAGGGCACTCTCTGCTCCCGGTGCTGCTTTCACGGTGGTATGAGGTCGCCATCTCTCTCTCTCATATCTCAAAAAAGATTGGCTTAAGACACAAACTCTTCCTATAGATTGAGTCCTGCCTCATTAATATAACTGCTACTAATACCATCTCATTAACTGATACTAATCTCATCTCATTAACAACACATAGGCAAATCACATCAGATGACAAAATGGTGGACAATCACACAATACTGGGAATCGTGACATAGCCAAGTTGACATATTTTGGGAGGACACAATACAATCCATGACATTGAGACTTTATCTTTTTCTTCTTTATTTTAATGAGTAGGCTTACTAAATTTCTTTGTGGTTATCTTAAAATTTACCCCATCTTGCTAAGTTTAAACCAGTCTTTTATTACATGATATCACCTTGACTTCCTTTCCATTTAAAAATCCTGTACCTACACTGTTTGCTCTCACTTTTATTGTTCAGGTGTTGTTGTCGTTTACAGATTGACTTCCCTTGTTCCCTGTTGTAAATCTTTCAGTTTTCTTTTGTCCTTTAGTGCTCATTAGCTAGATTGGCACCTGGCTGATACTCTCCTGCGTCCTAGATTCAAGTTGTTGTCTGACGTAGCTGGTTCTCTAACTGAAGGACTCCTTTTCATAATTCTTGTAAGTTTGGTTTGGTTTTGACATATTCCCTTAATTTCTGTTTATGTGGAAATTTCCTAATTTCACCATCATATTCGAGTGAGAATTTTGCAGGATGTATTATTCTTAGTTGACAAATTTTCTTTCAAGTTTTTATCTGTCATCCCATTGCCTTCTTGCCTGCATGGTTTCTGCCTAGTAATCAGAGATTAGTCTTATTGTGTCCCCTTTGTATGTGACTTTTCTTTTTTCTCAACTACTCTCAGGATTCTTTTTTTGTTTTTTGTTTTGGCAAGTATAATTACAATATGTTTTGGTGACTTTCTTTTGAAGTCTCTTATATATGTGCTTTTTTTGAGCTTCTTGGATGGTTAGCTTTTCATTTTTCATTATATTAGGGAAGCTTTCTGTCAGCAAGTCTTCAGTGATTCTCTCTGTGTTTTCCATTTACTCCCCCTGTTCTGGAATTCCTGTCACTCACAAATTCTTTCTTCTGATTGTATTCCACATGGTTCTCAGATTTTCTTTATTCTTTTTTCAGATTTTTCCTCGAACGAAGTGATACCCAAGGATTTGTCTTCGGTTTCACTGATCTTGTGTTCCCTTGTTTCAAATTTGCTCCTAAAACCTTCTATTGCACTGCTCATTTCTAAAATTATTTTGTCTTCTGAATTTCTAGTTGCTGTTTTTTTATGATTTCTAATTGACATTTTGTTCTTGTATTATTTCCCCAAATTCTCCCTTTGCTTTGTGTTTTCCCTGATTTTTGTCTGTATTTTCCATGACTTTGTCTATTTTTTCCTTAGTTTTGTCTGCCTTTTCCTTCATCTCTTTCTTAATCCCTTGGAGAGTCCTGAATATTAGAGTTGTGAATTCCCTATGAGGTAATTCCAGTGCCTTTACTTCTACCAGAGGTCATGTGGTGTTTTATTTTGGTTACTTTTTGGACTCATCCTGTCCTATTGTTTTTAATATGTTTTGATATTGTCTATTGTTTCCAGGACATTCAGGAATTATTTTCTTCTTTTATTGATTGTAGATTTGTTTGTTTCATCCTGTTTTTTGTTTTATTTGGTTATATCTGAGCAGGCAGGCTGGGTGTGTTTTGTTGCTTGTCTGTGGGCATACTTCTCACCACCTTGCCCAGGCGGGCAAGGCTGGTTGCTCAGCTATGATGCAGCTGGGAAGGTCCAGTAGGGAGGGGAGAGAGGGATGGATCATTTGCAACATGAACTTGGGCTGACAGGGAAGTGCCGATGTGGTTCAGAGGTCCAGGGGTTTGCACTGATGCCTCTCATGGGTACGGCACTTTGTGTGTGGTGTAGATAGGCAGGAGGCAAGGGAGAGAATGCAATGTGTGGAACTAAGCAGGTGACAGAAAGAAGAGAAATAAGAGACAGAGAAACAGAATCAAAACAATGTAAAAAATGGAGAGGCAATAGAAACAGAAGTAAATACAATGGCAGTGTGGTGGAATTCAGCAGGTGGGGCAGGGCATACCCAGGGAGGCCATGTGCTGGTGACTTTCTAGTCAAGAGAGCCTAACTCAGCCTGTTGAGAAGGTGCATGGGCAATGCATGGGGCTAGATGGACTGGAGAAAGGAAAGGAAAGAAGGGAAACAGAGAGAGGAAACAAAACAAAACAACAGCAAATATGGTGCTAAAGGAGCCTACTGTTGGGGGAAGGAGGGAAGCAGGGTGATGGCAAGCTGATGTCTTTCTCACTGGCTGGTGTGGCATGGCCTGTCAGGAAAGAGTGGAGGCAGTGCAGGGCCTAGGTGGAAGGAAGAAGGAAAGGGGAGAAGAAGAAAGAAAAAGAAAAAATATGGTGCTGACGGAGCCAGCCTGTGGGAGTAGTGCAGACCCAGGGAGGCCGTGTGCCAAAGGCTCTCTAACCAAGTGGTGCAGCAAGCCTGTCAATAAGGAGGGGGCAGCTCACAGGGCTAGGTGGGCAGGAGAAAGAAAAATAAGTAATTCAGAGAGACAAAAGAAACAACTACAAAAAGAGGAAAAAAAGCAAAAACTAATAAAAATTGTGCTGAGAAAGCCAGTTGGCGATGGTGATGCAGAACTGGGGAGATGGCATGCCAGTGTCTCTCTAGCCTAGTGGTGCATCACAACTCTTTGAGAGAGGGTGGGGGTGGCACACAAGGGTAGGTGTGTGGGAGAAAGGAAGAGGAGGTAGGGGGTGAGAGAGAAGAAACTGGAAAAAAAGAAAAGACCAAAGGAAACAAACTAAAACAATATTGTGATTAGGGAGCTGGCTGGAGGGGATAATGTAGGCCCAGGGAGGCTGTGTGCTGGTGGCTCCCTAGCCGAGTGGTGCAGTAAGGCCGTTCGAGAAGGAGCAGGGACACTATACAAGACTAGATGGGTGGGAAACAGGAAAGGAAGGAAGAGAGAGAGTAGAAACAAACAAAAAAATATGGTGCTGAGGCGGCCAGTGGTGGCAGCATGGATCCAGGGCACTCTAGCCCAGCAAGGCAACACTACCCGTTAAGATGGGATGGGGGCAGCACATGGGTGTAGGTGGGTGGAAGATAGTGAAAGAAGGAAGAGATAGAGAAAAATCTGAAAAAAAATGGACTGAGAGACCCAGACAGTGTGGGCAACACAGAACTGGGGAGGCCATGTTCGCAGCTCTCTAGCTGAACAGTGTAGTACGGCCCATCAAGAAGGGATGGGGACAGCACATGGGGCTAGCTGGGTGGGAGAAAGCAAAGGAAGGTAGGGAGAGAGAGAGAAGCAGAAAAAAAATGGTGCTAAGAGACCTGGCCAGCGGGGGTGGCACACAACTGAGGTAGATGTGTCAGTTGCTCTCCGGCCCAGCAGTGTGGCATAGCTTGTCGATAAAGGATGGGGACAGCAAAGGGGCTGGCAGGGTGGGAGAAAGAAAAAGAAGGAAAGGAGACAGAGAGAAGAAACAAAGAAAGGCAATAATAATAATAATAACAAAAATAATAGGCACTGAAGGAGCCGGCTGGTGGGGTCGGGGAGAACCTGGGCAGCAGTGAACTGGTGTCTCTCCATCTGAGTGACTGTAGCCCATTGGAAAATGGAGGAGGCTGCGTAGAAGGAAGAAGGGTGAGGGGTGGGAAAGCATGTATCCCTGCTTGCTGAGTGCTCTATCTCCTGTTGGGAGCTCTATGAAGTTGCCTTCCTGTACTCCCTGTCTGCATTCCTTGGTGGTTATAGTCCAAGATGGCGAATATGTGCCACGTTAGCTGGTAGGGAACCTCTACTCCACCGTTCTCTTCATTCTCTGTTCTCTGTCAGTTTCTTATCCCATTCAGTGCTCGATCAAATTCTTTCCCTTCATTTGATGCTTAGGGTTCCAGGATTGACATTTGTGTCTGTTTTACTTAGTTTTGGGGGTCTTTCCTGCAGAGGGACAGCATGGTGCTTCTGTCCATAGCGCCATGTTGGCTTCCCTATCAGCAGCTGTAGCTCTTAACAGCTGTGCCACCAGGGCTCCAAGAATTTTTCAAATAGAACACTAAAACAAACAAACAATGACAATAAAAGCAAACAACTAGGCACTTTATAGGAAAACTACTATTTCATATTGTGAGAGCTGTGGAAAGTTACTTCCCCACGTCCTTCCCTCATAGTCCATTTCATCAATGTTTTCAATTCCAGTGTCATAAAGTTTTCAAACAGTCAGCTTATGTGATAAGATCTATAAACTGAGAAGGAAAATCACCTCACTATTTTTTATATCGGTTACATGTATTTTCATTTTCTTTATAGTAAGGGCATATATGTATTCTATTATTCTTATAATTAACTAAATTTTAGCTCCATTGGTAATGTATTGTATGTGTTTTGTTTGCTTCTCCTGCTATCTATCTTCTTTCAAATTAGTTTAAAGTGTAATTTGCCATTTTTTTAATAATTTTTATTGTGCTTTGAGTGAAAGTTTACAAATCAAGTCAGTCTGTCACATGTAAGCTTATATACACCTTACTAATACTCCCATTTACTCTCCCCCTAGTAAGTCAGCCTGCTCCCTTCTTCCAGTCTCTCCTTTCGTGACTCTTTTGCCAGTTTCTAACCCTCTCTATCTTCCCATCTCCCCTCCAGACAGGAGATGCCAATACAGTTTCAAGTGTCCACCTGATACAAGTAGCTCACTCTTCAACAGCATCTCTCTCCAACCCATTGTCCAGTCCAATCCATGTCTGATGAGTAGTCTTCAGGAATGGTTCCTGTCCTGGGCCAGCAGGTTTGGGGACCATGACTGCCGGGATTCTTCTAGTCTCAGTCAGACCATTAAGTCTGGTCTTTTTATGAGAATTTGGGGTCTGCATCCCACTGTTCTCCTGCTCCCTCAGGAGTTCTCTGTTGTGTTCTCTGTCAGGGCAGTCATCAGTTGTGGCCGGACACCATCTAGTTCTTCTGGTCTCAGGATGATGTAAGTCTCTGGTTCATGTGGCCCTTTCTGTCTCAGGCTCATAGTTATAGCTTGACCTCAGTGTTCTTCATTCTCTTTTGATACAGGTGGGTTGAGACCAATTGATGCATCTTAGATGGCTGCTTGTTAGCATTTAAGACCCCAGACGCCACACTTCTAAGTGGGATGCAGAGTGTTATCATAATAGAGTTTATTATGCCAATTGACTTAGAAGTCCCCTTAAGCCATAGTCCCCAAACCCCCGCTCTTGCTCTGCTGACCTTCGAAGTGTAATTTGCCATTTTTTAAAAATGTATTGGATGGAAACTTAGATCATCCATCAAGATGGATGAACTTTCAGCCTATTCCTCTGTTCTCATGTGTTTATTTAAGGCCATACAATTTCTTATAAGGTTAACTTGACCTGCATTTACAAATTTTGATATGTAATTTTATTACTTTCATTTCATTCAACTGTAAATATTCTAATTCCTATTGTGATTTTATATTCAACCTATGCATTATTTATAAGTATATTGCCTAAATGTCCATGAATATTTGGATTTCTAGTTATTTTTGAATATTATTAAAAACAGCTCATTTCATTTATATTTACAACTCTGCTGGTATAATTTTTAAAAAGTCTTATGTCAGAAAATATGCTTTATTTAACTTAAATTATCTGAAATTAGTTGAGTATTATTTTATGGCCTAGCATATAGTCAGATTTTTAATAAACATTTCATGAACATTTGAAAATTATAAGTGTTGTGTAGTTAAGTACATTGTTCTAGTTAGTTCAACTTGGTTGAGTTCATTAATCACATAATTTAAATATTCTATACTTTTTTATTTTTTCTTTTTTTATATAATTACTGAGATATTTAAATCTCCAAAATTCCTATGGATTTTTTTTTTTAATTCTCTTTGTAGTACTGTGAATTTCTAATTTCCAGTGCTTTGACATTGTGCATACCAATTTGGAATTTTTCTATCTTCTTGATGAATATAACTTTTTGTCATTATGAAAATATCTATACTGATTTATATTAATATAGCTGAACCAGCTTTTAAAAATATTTTATCACATTTTTGGTAAAAATATACATAGCAAAACACACTTCCATTTAAAAAATTTCTGTAGATAATGTTCAGTGACATTGTTACATTCTTCACATTGTGTCAACATTGTCATTATTTCCATTCTAGTTGTTTCACTCTCATTAACTTAATCCCACTGCCTCACAAACTTCTAATGACAATCCAACTGAAATATAAAAATACAGATAAATTCTAAATAATGTGACCTCACAATAAAATACCTTATATTATGTTCAAGAGGTCACCAAGTAATAGCAAGCAGAAACAATAACTGCTGAATAGACTCATAAAAACTAACGAATTTGACAGAATTCACACAAACTATACTGAAGAATGTTTAATAGCTTGATGAAATAAACTTTTCCCAGTATATTTAAGTACAGATATGAGACTATTGAACAGAAGGAATTTTTTAAAAAGTGGGATCAACTGAAATTGAAGTAAAAATTGAGGTAAAAATTAAATATATAAGCTACACAGATGTTTGACATATTTGTTTGTTAATAAACAAAATTGGAAACCATGAGTATATAATGATATTAAGTAATTAATAAGTTGAAAGTGTTATGAAGATTGCGATATCCAGAGGATTCAAAGTACCTTCCCACAAAATACTTATTAATTACAAATATAAAACATTACTTTTCTGGTGCAGAAGTCTGTCTATGCAAGAGATAGTACTCAATGAAAAAATAGAATCACTTCTGTGATTCTGGTGCCGAAAAGTAAATTAACAGAATCTAATCAGGTAAAAAACTCAGAAAAACACAAATCAAGTGACATTGTATAGACTTAGCAGAAAGTAATCTCCAGGGGCGGGGCCAAGATGGAGGACTAGGTGGACGCTACTGCGGATCCCTCTTGCAAAAAAGACTCGGAAAAACAAGGGAATCGATCACATACATAACAATCTATGAACTCTGGACAACAAGCACAGACTTAGAGACGGAAAATGAACAAATACGGGCAGACAGCGACCATTTTCAGAACTAGGAGCCAGCGTACCAGGCAGGTGAACTTCGGAGCCCGATCTGGGGCAGAGCCCAGGGGGGCAGACGTCACAGAAGGGGGGCCCAGCCCTTCCCCCCCGAACCCATCCCGGGAGGAAGTCTAGCTGGTTGGCACGGGTGGCGTAGCAGCGCAGCCGGAGGGAGAAGCACCCGGGAGGCAGTGACTGATCTGGGAGTGGGGAGAACAGCGTCCCAGCCGGGGAGCCAACCCGCCGGGAGTTTGGCGGGAAGCGGGCGGGACGTGAGCGGGGGGGGGGTCAGCTATATTTCCCTAATGCAACCCCGGGGCAGGACCCACACGTTCGTGCAGGGGGGAGCACACCCAGTCCGTGCATGTGGCGTGGCGTACTGGAGGGAGAAATCCCCATGAGGAAGTGACTGGTCTCAGAGCGGGGAAAGCAGCGTCCCAGCCTGGGTGCCATCTCGCTGGGATTTGGGCGCACGCACAGGCAGGGCGTGAGAGCGGGGTCAAATTTTATTACCCTGAATTGACCCAGGGGGCGGGCCCACCTGGTCGTGGGAGTGACACCCACCCAATTCGCGCTTGCGGTGCAGCGCTCCGGAAGGGGAAGTCCCCGGGAGGAAGTGACTGGTCCGGAGCGGGGAAAGCAGCGTCCCACCCGGGGAGTCGTCCCGCTGGGACTTGGGCACGCACGTGGGCGGGGCGTGACCGCGGGGTCCAATTATATTTGCCTGAATAGACCCTGGGGGCGGGCCCACCCGTTTGTGTGGGAAAATCCCACCCAGTTCGCGCAAGCAGTGCTGCGCACCGGACGGAGTAGTCCCCGGGAGGAAGTGACTGGTCTCGGAGTGGGGAAAGTAGCGTCCCAGCCAGGGACCCGTCCCGCCCGGAATTTGGCAGACGGGGGGGAGCGTGAACGCGGTGTTCAGCTCTATATTCTGTGGTGCTACACTCCTAGCTCTCAGATCCCTCCCCCACCCTCCCCTGGAGGCTCCATTAAGATCCGAATACCCGGAGCCAGAGGGAGAATTCAGATAGGGATCTGACTGCATTTTTTTTTAGCTGATTACCTGGAAAATCTAGTTTCCCAGTGATGGCTCAGAGACAGCAGTCCATATCAAACCACATAAAGAAACAGACCATGACAGCTTCTCCAACCCCCCAAACAAAAGAATCAAAATCTTTCCCAAATGAAGATACAATCCTGGAATTATCAGATACAGAATATAAAAAACTAATTTACAGAATGCTTCAAGACATCACAGATGAAATAAGGCAAACTGCAGAAAAAGCCAAGGAACACACTGATAAAACTGTTGAAGAACTCAAAAAGATTATTCAAGAACATAGTGGAAAAATTAATAAGTTGCAAGAATCCATACAGAGACAGCATGTAGAAATCCAAAAGATTAACAATAAAATTACAGAATTAGACAACGCAATAGGAAGTCAGAGGAGCAGACTCGAGCAATTAGAATGCAGACTGGGACATCTGGAGGACCAGGGAATCAACACCAACATAGCTGAAAAAAAATCAGATAAAAGAATTAAAAAAAATGAAGAAACCCTAAGAATCATGTGGGACTCTATCAAGAAGGATAACCTGTGGGTGATTGGAGTCCCAGAACAGGGAGGGGGGACAGAAAACACACAGAAAATAGTTGAAGAACTCCTGACACAAAACTTCCCTGACATCGTGAAAGATGAAAGGATATCTATCCAAGATGCTCATCGAACCCCATTTAAGATTGATCCAAAAAGAAAAACACCAAGACATATTATCATCAAACTTGCCAAAACCAAAGACAAACAGAAAATTTTAAAAGCAGCCAGGGAGAAAAGAAAGGTTTCCTTCAAGGGAGAATCAATAAGAATAAGTTCAGACTACTCAGCAGAAACCATGCAGGCAAGAAGGGAATGGGACGACATATACAGAGCACTGAACGAGAAAAACTGCCAACCAAGGATCATATATCCAGTAAAACTCTCTCTGAAATATGAAGGTGAAATTAAGATATTTACAGATAAACACAAGTTTAGAGAATTTGCAAAAACCAAACCAAAGCTACAAGAAATACTAAAGGAGATTGGCCTGATGGCCAATAATATCAGGTACCAACACAATACAAGGTCACAAAACAGAACGTCCTGATATCAACGCAACTCAAATAGGGAAAGCACAAAAACAAACAAACTAAGACAAATTCTAAAAAATAAATAAGTAAACAAAATAATACACATAACAGGAAATCATGGAAATCAATAGATAAACGATCACAATAATCAAAAAGAGGGACTAAATATAGGAGGCATTGAACTGCCAGAAGGAGAGTGATACAAGGGGATATAGAAGGATACAAGTTAGGTTTTTACTTAGAAAAATAGGGGTAAATAATAAGGTAACCACAAAAAGGAATATCAATTCCATAACTCAAGAAAAAAGCCAAGAAAAACGTAACGACTCAACAAACACAAAGTTAAACATTATGAAAATGAGGATCTCACAAGCTACTAAGGAAAACGTCTCAGCACAAAAAACTATGTGGAAAAATGAAACGGCCAACAACACACATGAAAAGGCATCAAAATGACAGCACTAAAAACTTATTTATCTATAATTACACTGAATGTAAATGGACTGAATGCACCAATAAAGAGACAGAGAGTCACAGACTGGATAAAGAAACACGATCCATCTATATGCTGCCTACAAGAGACACACCTTAGACTTAGAGACACAGACAAACTAAAACTCAAAGGATGGAAAAAAATATATCAAGCAAACAATAAGCAAAAAAGAAGAGGAGTAGCAATATTAATTTCTGACAAAATAGACTTTAGACTTAAATCCACCACAAAGGATAAAGAAGGACACTACATAATGATAAAAGGGACAATTGATCAGGAAGACATAACCATAGTAAATATTTACGCACCTAATGACAGGGCTGCAAGATACATAAATCAAATTTTAACAGAATTGAAAAGTGAGATAGACACCTCCACATTTATAGTAGGAGACTTCAACACACCACTTTCGGAGAAGGACAGGACATCCAGTAAGAAGCTCAATAGAGACACGGAAGACCTACTTACAGCAATCAACCAACTTGACCTCATTCACTTATACAGAACTCTCCACCCAACTGCTGCAAAGTATACTTTTTTTTCTAGTGCACATGGAACATTCTCTAGAATAGACCACATATTAGGTCATAAAACAAATCTTTGCAGAATCCAAAACATCGAAATATTACAAAGCATCTTCTCAGGCCACAAGGCAATGAAGCTAGAAATCAATAACAGAAAAACTAGGGAAAAGAAATCAAATACTTGGAAAATGAACAATACCCTCCTGAAAAAAAGACTGGGTTATAGAAGACATCAAGGAGGGAATAAGGAAATTCATAGAAAGCAACGAGAATGAAAATACTTCCTATCAAAACCTCTGGGACACAGCAAAAGCAGTGCTCAGAGGTCAATTTATATCGATAAGTGCACACATACAAAAAGAAGAAAGAGCCAAAATCAGAGAACTGTCCCTACAACTTGAACAAATAGAAAGTGAGCAACAAAAGAATCCATCAGGCACCAGAAGAAAACAAATAATAAAAATTAGAGCTGAACTAAATGAATTAGAGAACAGAAAAACAATTGAAAGAATTAACAAAGCCAAAAGCTGGTTCTTTGAAAAAATTAACAAAATTGATAAACCATTGGCTAGACTGACTAAAGAAAAACAGAAAAGGAAACAAATAACCCGAATAAGAAACGAGAAGGACCACATCACAACAGAACCAAATGAAATTAAAAGAATCATTTCAGATTACTACGTAAAATTGTACTCTAACAAATTTGAAAACCTAGAAGAAATGGATAAACTCTTGGAACAATACTACCTACCTAAACTAACACATTCAGAAATGGAACAACTAAATAGACCCATAACAAAAAAAGAGGTTGAAACGGTAATCAAAAAACTTCCAACAAAAAAAAAGTCCTGGCCCGGACGGCTTCAGTGCAGAGTTCTACCAAACCTTCAGAGAAGACTTAACACCATTACTACCGAAGGTATTTCAAAGCATAGAAAATGACGGAATACTACCCAACTCATTCTGTGAAGCTACCATCTCCCTGATACCAAAACCAGGTAAAGACATTACAAAAAAAGAAAATTTTAGACCTATATCCCTCATGAACATAGATGCAAAAATCCTCAACAAAATTCTAGCCAATAGAATCCAACAACACATCAAAAAAATAATTCACCCTGATCAAGTGGGATTTATACCAGGTATGCAAGGCTGGTTTAATATCAGAAAAACCATTAATGTAATTCATCACATAAATAAAACAAAAGATAAAAACCACATGATCTTATCAATAGATGCAGAAAAGGCATTTGACAAAGTTCAACACCCATTTATGATAAAAACTCTTACCAAAATAGGAATTGAAGGAAAATTCCTCAACATAATAAAGGGCATCTATGCAAAGCCAACAGCCAACATCACTCTAAATGGAGAGAACCTGAAAGCATTTCCCTTGAGAACGGGAACCAGACAAGGATGCCCTTTATCACCGCTCTTATTCAACATCGTACTTGAAGTCCTAGCCAGGGCAATTAGGCTAGACAAAGAAATAAAGGGTATCCAGATTGGTAAGGAGGAAGTAAAGCTATCACTATTTGCAGATGACATGATCGTATGCATGGAAAACCCTAAGGAATCCTCCAGAAAACTACTGAAACTAATAGAAGAGTTTGGGAGAGTCTCAGGTTATAAAATAAACATACAAAAATCACTTGGATTCCTCTACATCAACAAAAAGAACACCGAAGAGGAAATAACCAAATCAATACCATTCACAGTAGCCCCCAAGAAGATAAAATACTTAGGAATAAATCTTACCAAGGATGTAAAAGACCCATACAAAGAAAACTATAAAACTCTGCTACAAGAAATTCAAAAGGACATACTTAAGTGGAAAAACATACCCTGCTCATGGATAGGAAGACTTAACATAGTAAAAATGTCTATTCTACCAAAAGCCATTTATACATATAACGCACTTCCTATCCAAATACCAATGTCATACTTTAAGGGGATAGAGAAACAAATCACTGATTTCATATGGAAGGGAAAGAACCCCCGGATAAGCAAAACATTACTGAAAAAGAAGAAGAAAGTGGGAGGCCTCACCCTACCTGATTTCAGAACCTATTATATAGCTACAGTAGTCAAAACAGCCTGGTACTGGTACAACAACAGGCACATAGACCAATGGAACAGAATTGAGAACCCAGATATAAATCCATCCACGTATGAGCAGCTGATATTTGACAAAGGACCAGTGTCAGTCAATTGGGGAAATAATAGTCTTTTTAACAAATGGTGCTGGCATACCTGGATATCCATTTGCAAAAGAATGAAACAGGACCCATACCTTACACCATGCACAAAAACTAACTCCAAGTGGATCAAAGACCTAAACATAAAGACTAAAACGATAAAGATCATGGAAGAAAAAATAGGATCAACCCTAGGAGCCCTAATACAGGGCATAAACAGAATACAAAACATCACCAAAAATGATGAAGAGAAACCAGATAACTGGGAGCTCCTAAAAATCAAACACCTATGCTCATCTAAAGACGTCACCAAAAGAGTAAAAAGACCACCTACAGACTGGGAAAGAATTTTCAGCTATGACATCTCAGACCAGCGCCTGATCTCTAAAATCTATATGATTCTGTCAAAACTCAACCACAAAAAGACAAACAACCCAATCAAGAAGTGGGCAAAGGATATGAACACACATTTCACTAAAGAAGATATTCAGGCAGCCAACAGATACATGAGAAAATGCTCTCGATCATTAGCCATTAGAGAAATGCAAATTAAAACTACGATGAGATTCCATCTGACACCAACTAGACTGGCATTAATCCAAAAAACACAAAATAATAAATGTTGGAGAGGCTGCGGAGAGATTGGAACTCTCATACACTGCTGGTGGGATTGTAAAATGTTACAGCCACTTTGGAAATCTATCTGGCGTTATCTTAAACAGTTAGAAATAGAACTACCATACAACCCAGAAATCCCACTCCTCGGAATATACCCTAGAGATACAAGAGCCTTCACACAAACAGATATATGCACACCCATGTTTATTGCAGCTCTGTTTACAATAGCAAAAAGCTGGAAGCAACCAAGGTGTCCGTCAACGGATGAATGGGTAAATAAATTGTGGTATATTCACACAATGGAATACTACGCATCGATAAAGAACAGTGACGAATCTCTGAAACATTTCATAACATGGAGGAACCTGGAAGGCATTATGCTGAGCGAAATGAGTCAGAGGCAAAAGGACAAATATTGTATAAGACCACTATTATAAGATCTTGAGAAATAGAAAAAACGGAGAAGAACACATACTTATGTGGTTACAAAGGGGGGAGGGAGGGAGGGAGGGAGAGGGCTTTTTATTGATCAATCTGTAGATAAGAACTGCTTTGGGTGAAGGGAAAGACAACACTCAATACAAGGAAGGTCAGCCTAATTGGACTGGATTCAAAGCAAAGAGGTTTCCGGGATAAAATGAAAGCTTCAAAGGTCAGCGGAGCAGGGGCTGGGGTCTGGGGAACTTGGTTTGAGGGGACTTCTAAGTCAATGGGCAAAATAATTCTATTATGAAAACATTCTGCATCCCACTTTGAATTGTGGTGCCTGGGGTCCTAAATGCCAACAAGCGGCCATCTAAGATACATCAATTGGTCTCAACCCACCTGGAGCAAGGGCAAAGTAAGAACACCAAGGTCACACGACAACTAAGAACCCAAGAGACAGAAAGGGCCACTTGAACCGGAGACCTACTTTATCCTGAGACCAGAAGAACTAGTTGGTGCCCGGCCACAATCGATGTCTCCCCTGTCAGTGAGCACAACAGACAACTCCTGAGGCAGCAGGAGGCCAATGGGATACAGACCCCAAATTCTCATGAAAAGACCATACCTAAAGGTATGATTGCAACTAGAGGAATCCCAGAGACAATGCTCCCCAGAACTTCTGATGGACAGGACAGGAACCATCCCCGAAGACAACTCATCAGGCATGAAAAGGACTGGTCAGTGGGGGGAAGAGAGATGCTGATGAAGAGTGAGCTAATTAAATCAGGTGGACACTGGAGAGTGTGTTGGCAACTCTTGGCTGGAGGGGGGATGGGAAGATAGAGAGAGAGGGAAGATGGCAAAATTGGCACGAAACGAGAGACTGTAAGGGTTGACTCAATAGGGTGAGAGCAAGTGGGAGAAGGGAGTAAGATGTATGTAAACCTACATGTGACAGACAGATTGGAATGGTAAATGTTCACTTGAAGCTTAATAAAAATTAAAAAAAGAAAGTAATCTCCAACATTCAAGGAAGCTAAGGAAAGACTGAAACACCATTCTGTATTAAATGAAATTAAAGAGTCATGCTAATCAAATGAAAACATAATTCTGAGCTATTTATACCTTTTTTCTATAAACTTGTAAAAATTGAATGGGATTGGGATATTGGATGTTATTAATATCTCACAGTTAGTGTGCTACTGTTCTAATATTTATTAAAAATGGTTTCATGTTATTATAAAGTAGATATTTTCTTTCTATGTAAGGAATGCACACTGTAGCGTTGAGCAGGAGATAGGGCATCAAATGATTAAGGAAAAAACAAAAAAATTTCTTGCTCTGTATTTGTAACTTTTAAGTTTAAGATGGTTTCAGAATAGAAATAATAATTAACAGGAGCCATTTAAATACTCCTTCTCAAGCCTTAGGGTGGGCCACAATCAAGTGAGTGGAATCTTAATATATTGCCTAATGAAGGCAAAAGAAAAATTCCTGTTTGAGATAAAGTCTCTGACCAGTAGAACGATTCATACAGCCCCAAAACCCAAAAAACGAAACTGGTTGCTGTTGAGTAGATTCCGACTCACAGTGACCCCATAGGGCAGAGTACAACTGCCCCATAATGTTTCCAGGAGTGGCTGGTGGATTTGAACCGCCGACCTTTTGACTAGCAGCCAAGCTCTTAACCACTGTGCCGCCAGGGCTCCCATATAGCCCTGGGGGAGTGGAATATTGAAATCTTGTTGGCATCCCACATAGAGTTTAAATCTTTTCTAGTTATCTTTTGGGAGAGTGTTCCCTCAGCTTTGTATTTAAAACAATATACAGCTTTGTGGCTTTTTTTTTTTTCTTGATGTAAGTGGTAGGTCCTGAACACCAGTTTCAACAGGAGATTTCTTTTTCTTTCTTCCCTTTATTTCAATTAATCCCCCTGAGTCTTTTATGAGCAAATTGATAAAACTGTGGTTTTGTTAGCGCACAATTGTAAACATAGTCATTCTTTGTTACGAAGAGTGGGTTGCTTTAATCTGAGACCTTTCCTAAAATGCCCTTCTCTTAGAGCATCATTTTCATTTAAGTTTAAATATTTAAGGAAAAAAAATCAGAAAACCTCTACTTGGTAACTAGAAAGGGCATTCTAATTGAATTTTCTATAATATCTAGGTTCTGTGATTTTTGTAGTGTATGTGAAACTGGGAAGTATTAACAGATACATATACTTCCCAAATCTCCCCTCTGCTTTGAATCCTTCCCACGAAAAGCACTGGAATTAAATTTCTTATGCAAATAATGGAATGTTTTCTAATATTATAAAAGCAATAATATTCAACATCTATTATTTTACTTTTGTTTATAGCGTATGTCCTTAAAAATATATATATATATATTTGTCCTTAAAGGAGAAGGGAAATCAATATATCCTGCATACGGTAAGTCACCTAGATCATAGGTGAAGGTAGTTCTACACGTACAGTAGTTCTAACCATTGGCATCTGGATCATCATACATGCTCTGTGTAGATGCAGTACTCAAAGCTGCCTGATTATATAGGGACTGAAGTCACCTAGATCATAGGTGAAGGTAGTTCTACACGTACAGTAGTTCTAACCATTGGCATCTGGATCATCATACATGCTCTGTGTAGATGCAGTACTCAAAGCTGCCTGATTATATAGGGACTGATATAAACTGTAGCATTATAGGCTTTTTACTATATGTAACTATGATCATTCAGCAGATTTTGAAGAGTAAAAATAGCTTCTGTTTTGCAGGTTTTTAAGAAAGCAGCATATAGACTTGTCATCTAGACACATGATGTTAGCAAAAATTGTTTGACTGACTCAGAGAGATTCCTTTCCCACTGAGTTAGAGCAAAACTGGGATTAAAGAAATGGCAGTGCAGATATACATATTTGATAAATAAACACTCATGATCACTCAGCTTCTCATCCTTTCAGTAGTCAAGGAGTAGAAGAAAAATTGCTACTATCCTTGTGTTCTGGTTTTGAGATTTACACAAATCAATACTTTGGAATTTTTCATCAATATCTCTCTTGCTGTCACTCTCTCTCTCTTTTCCAGAGCCAAATGAAGATAGAAGGGACCACTACCTATAAAATATTGGGGAAAAAAGCCACTTGGAAATAGGAGCACTAAACTTTTTTTTTCAGTAGCTATCATTTAAAACACAAAACAAAATTCTTGTAAGAAAATAGACATGTTTATTGCATTGAGTAGAGAGTGAGAAAAAATGAAATTCAGGAAAAACTAATAAAATTCTTATATGCAGGAATAGATGAAATTATTTTTATTCATGTGAAAAGCATACATTAATAACCCATGGAATGATTTTAAAATGAATAAGGAAAGTATTTTGCAAATGCATTTATTTAAATACCATATGAAACCTGTAAATTAACTTTGACATTAAACATAGATGAATGCTTGGATAGCACCTCAATATCTTCCTTCAAATAAAGAGAAAAGCTCTCTTTTCTGTTCTAGACATCTATAGAAGGCCATCATCTACCGAACATAATGTATCGAGTCAGCAATTTAGGTCTATTCATCTGTAGAGAAAAGTCTTATTTATGGATTTAAGAACAATGGCATTGAGTGCCAAAAACAACACAGTTAGGATCATAAGTGAGTATTGACTACCACTTCTATACTAGTCTTTGAATAACAAAATGATTTTAATAAATTACTTCTAGTTATTAAAACACCTAGGTATTACATCCTTATATTTATACTAAAAAGATAAAATTATTTATTGTGGTCGGCTCAAACAGGGAAAAAATATTATTTAAGAATTTACAAATTACCTGAATCCAAGACAAAGATCAAGTCAGAAAATAATTGATTTTGATTTGTTTTATTTTTCCTGTAGCTACAGTTTTTCTCCCAATTTGTTTAGAATTTTGAAATTACTAACTGTATCTTGAAGATATTTCAAAATGATAAGTTTAAATGATTAAGAGAAGACTAATGATTTGGAACCAGAAAAATAGTAATTAAATAAAATAAATCAAAGGAACAATGGAGCAGTACTGCACTGGAACTAAATAATTAATGGCATATATTGGAGAAATTCAATTGTAGTTAAGGAAAATATGTAACTACCAATATTTCTGTATGTTTCATCAATTAAAAAATTCATAAAATAAAAAGTGTTGAACATACATTGTAAATTGACACTGGAAAGGCTGCCTAGATTTTATAAAGCTTTTTTTTTTTTTGCAGTAATTTATTAAACACACACAGAAGATACATAGAGGATGCTTTGGTTGACCGATGCTATAATTTTAGGTATCATCTGCCTTGTTAAACTGCAGCAAATATTTACACTTATTTACATTTCTGGATATCAGATTTTTTTCCTGATGTAGCTTTAAAAATTTTGTTTTTTCTGTTTTTGGAGTTGTTTCCTAATGTCAGTTTAATAGGTCTCAAAACTGAAATGAAGAACCAGTCAAGGGAGATAGAATTCATTCTTTTGGGACTCACAGATGACCCACAGTTACAAATTGTGATTTTTATATTTCTCTTTCTCAACTACATTTTGAGTGTGATGGGGAACTTATCCATCATCCTCCTCACCCTACTGCATCCTCACCTCAAGACTCCAATGTATTTCTTCCTACGAAATTTCTCCTTCTTAGAAATCTTATTAACAATCTCTATTCCTAGACAACGATTGTGACTAAAAACGAAATCATTTCCTACAATGGTTGTGCATCTCAATTATTCTTTTTTCTTTTGTTAGGAGTTACAGAGTTCTACCTTCTGGCTGCCGTGTCCTGTGACCACTATGCAGCCATCTGCAAACCCCTGCGTTACTCAATCATTATGAGAAGCCAAGTGTGCTACCAACTTCTACTCAGTTCACGGACAGCTGGCTTTCTGATTACCTTTCCACCATTGGTCTTGGGACTAAAGCTGGAATTCTGTGCTTCCAAAATAATTGATCATTTCATGTGTGACACTTCTCCTATCCTGCAGATTTCTTGCAGAGACACTCACTTCCTAGAAATGATTTCATTTGTTTCAGCAGTTATAACACTAGTGGTCACACTACTCTTAGTAATTCTTTCGTATACATATATAATCAAGACCATTCTAAAAATTCCCTCTGCTCAGAAAAGAACAAAAGCTTTTTCCACTTGTTCTTCCCACATGATTGTGGTTTCCCTTACTTATGATAGCTGTGTCTTCATTTACATGAAGCCATCAGCAAAAGAAAGGATGACTTTATCCAAAGGTGTAGCTGTTATCTATACCTCAGTTGCCCATTTACTCAATCCCTTCATTTACAGTCTTAGGAACAAGCAAGTGAAACGAGCTTTCAAGGATATACCCAAAAAATTTTCATTTCTTTCAAAAAATAAGGAAAAAAGCTAAAATCTTGACAGAAACAGTGAATATATTTTTTATTCCTTTTTCATGTTTACTTAATTTATCCTTTCAGTAAGTTAAATTTCTTATAGCATTTAAACAAGTCTTCCAGCACAATACACTTTCCTACTTATTCTTTAATAGTTCTTGCAGTGTTAATATTAAGAGTTCCGTGATTGATGGCTGTTACGAATTAAATTGTGCCCCCCCCAAAATGTGTGTCAACTTGGCTAGGCCATGATTGCCAGTAGCGAATGATTGTCCACAATTTTGTCATCTGATGTGATTTTCCTATGTGTAGTAAATCCTGCCACTATGATGTTAATGAGGTAGGATTAGAAACAGTTATGTAAATGAGGTAGGCTCAATCTACAGGATTAGATAGTATGTTGATTCAGTCTCTTTGGAAATATAAAAAAGAGAAGCAAGCAGAGTGACAGGGGGACCTCATATCACCAAGAAAAACCACCAAGAACAGAGCACATTCTTTGGACCTGGGGTCCCTAACCTGAGAAGCTCCTCAACCAGGGGAAAATTGATGACAAAAACCTTCCTGCAGAGCCAACAGAGAAAGAAAGCCTCCCCTGAAGCTGGCATCCAGAATTAGGACTTCTAGACCCCTAGACTGTGAGAGAATAAATTTATATTTGTTAAAGCCATCCACATGTGGTATTTCTGTTATAGCAGCACTAGATAACTAAGACAATGGTGTATCTATTATTTATGTGGCCCTGAATAGAAATCATTTAGTTTTGATTTGTGTTCAAATTTGTTTTACAATCTTTCAAAGCAACAATTTTTAGTCATCTACTTTTCCTTGGCAGAAAGAAGAGTGTTAGTTCATGTGATTACATTTATGGGCCTGAGAACTTTCACTCACACAGTTTGTGTTTTCAATATACTTTTTAAAAATTATTTGAGCCTTATCAGATAAATGATGGCCAAATATTTTTTCCATTCTATCGATTACATTTTCATTTTCTTGGTAGTATCATTTAATGGACAAAAACTTTTCATGAAATGGAGAAAATACTTGCTTTTAATGTATAAATATGTAATTTGTATAATTTTTTTACAAAGAATGAGCAGGATCAAGATACACTGAACATTATTGAAATTAAGACATTATTCATCTGAATTAGTTGGTTTTACATTAAGATGCTAACTGTAATCCACAAGAAATCATTAAGAAAATAACTTGAAACATATGCTGTAAAAGATACAATAAATAAATTTAAAGGTACACTAGGATGTACCAATTTAACACAAAAGAAGCCAGCAATCCAGGAATAGACTAATAAAAAAGACATAAGCATATTAAAAAAAAGGAAAACATAAGTCCTACTTTATCAGTAATTAAATTTAAACAGTGAAACAACCCAATTGAAAGGCAGAGATTGGAAACATAGTTTAAAAAGAGAACATAACCCAAATATATGTCTGTCTATTATAGGCACTCTTTAGATTAAAAGACACAAATAAATTGAAAATAGGATTTAAAAGATAGGCCATATATTCTGGATTGAAAGTGTCTCCGAAATATATATGTTGAAGTACTAAAAATTGTACCTGGAAATTGTGACCTTGTTTGGGAAAATAGCGCTATTCTTTGATGATAAAAGAAAAACCTTTGCCATCCTGTTGATTATAACCCATAGTGACCATATAGGACAGAGTAGAACCACCCCATAGGGTTTCCAAAGAGCAGCTGATGATATTGTCACTTAAGCCATACCAGAGTAGGATAAGTCCTATTCCATTCTGAGTGGTATCTTAAAAGGAGGTAACAGACAGGGAGATGGACAGAAACACACAGAGTAAGACAGATGCCAGGTGATAATGGAGGCAGACACATCTATAAGCATCCATAAGCATGCCAAGAATTGCAAAGGGCTACAAGGAGCCCTGACGGCGCAGTAGTTAATAGTTCAGCTGCTAACCGAAATGTCAGCAGTTGGAATCCACCAGCCGCTCTTTGAAAACCCCGTAAGAAAGTTCCGCTCTATCCCATAGGGTTGTTATGAGTTGGAATTGACTCAACGGCAACAGGTTTTTTTTTTTTTTTTTTTTAGTTGCAAGAAGCTGAGACAGGAAGGACCTTTCCGTAAAACAAACAGAGAGAGAGCTCATAGACCCATTAATGAATTTGGGCCTCTAGTGTTCAGAACTAAGACAATAAATTCTGTTCTTCAAAGCCATTTACTTTGTAGTATTTTGTTATGGCAGCACTAGGAATCTAACATTCTATGCGAGCAGTAGCCAAAAAAAAAAAAAAAAGAGCTGGGTTGCCTATAATAATATTTGATGTATTAGACTTTAAGACAAAAAAGTTACAGGATACAAATAATATTTTATAATTATAAAGTGTCGATCTATTGGGCAGAATAAACAATTATAAACATATATTCACCTAACATTTCACAATAATAGAGACTTCAATAACTCATTTTCAATAATGGATATAAAACTAGGCAGTATACGTGGGACATTCTCCAGAGTGACCATATACCAGACTATAAAACAAACCTGAATAAATACAAAATAATTGAAATAATACAAAATATGTTCTTTGACCAAAATACAATTAAATTAGAAATCAACAATAGAAGAAAATATAAGAAAATCACAAATATATGTAAATTCAACAGTACACTCCTAAATAACAAATGAGCCAAAGAATAAATCACAACTAGCGTATAAAAATAATATTTTTGGATAAAAGGAAGTGAAAAACAGCATGCTAAAACATATGGATTGCAGCCTTAGAATCGTTTATAGAGAAATTAATAGCTCCAAGTGCCTGTGTTAAAAAGGAAGACAGATTTCAAATCAGTAAACAAATGTTTTACCTTTGGAAACAAGAAAAAGAAGAGTGAAATGGCACAAAACAAACAAAAAAAGAGAGTACATATTATACGATTTTATTCATATGAAATTCTAGTAAATGAAAACTAATTGTAGATCCATTGTTGCCTGTATAGATATAGATGTAGGTGTTAATATTGAGGTATATATAAATATTTGACTTAATAACTATATATATATATTTTTTTGGTGAAACCAAAACGTTCACTAATGAGAGGACAGTACAAGAGTTTCAAATCTTTGATTAAAAAATATTTATTGAGTATAAATTATGTCACCTTTACCAGGCACTAGAGATATAAATATAAAACAACCAAGGCTTGTTTCTTCCAGGTTAGGTAGTAATTTAATAGAAACAGGTTTATGTACAAATAATTTCAGTAGAGTAAAAATAAGAGGACAAAGTTTTGGGAGAGCAAAGAGGAGATAGCACCTAATCTTGGCTTTACACAAAGGGAAGATTTCAAGGATTTTATTATATTTAGACCAAACCTTAAAGGAAAGTATGGGTGTATATGTGTGTGTATTTGTGTGTATGTGTGCACGTCTGAAAATACCTAGTGTTAACAGGAATAAATGAAAGATTTGATGATGTTAGAGCAAATGTTGCACAGGGCCTAGGTTCTGGGTTGCACAGGGTTAGTTTAAGAACAAAAAGGAGAAATAACTGACCCCCCAGCACTTGTCTGAAACAATTTTCTACAATAATGGAGATGTTCTATAGTCTGTGCTGCCTGATATATTAGCCACTAGACACATGTGGCTACTGATCATTTTAGATACTGCTGCTAACCAAAGGGTTGGCAGTTCGAATCCACCAGGTGCTCCTTGAAAACTCTATGGGGCAGTTCTACTCTGTCCCATAGGGGTCGATGTGATTGAGGAACTGAACTGCTATTTTATTTCATTCATATTTAAATTTAAATAACCTCAAAAGTAACTTACTCCTGAGCAAGGCTGATACTTGGTTATTAATTCAAATTCAAATATTATTACTGCTTTAAAGATGAAGCACAGGACATTCTGGAAACATGCAAGAGTTTGAGAGAATCAGAGAAGACTTCTCCAAGACAGTACAATTAAGTACAAATGAATTGAGATGCCAGAGGAACCACCTCTAGCAGACAGAAGAACACATGTGAATGTCCTTAAGGAGAAGAGAAAGTGTCAGATTGTTAGAGAAACAAACAACAAATAAAGAGTATCTCAAAAGGACAAAAGTGAGGGACATGGAATGAAGTGAGTCTGAAAGGTCAAATCTTAAGGGCCTTGAAGGTGTTAGATACTTTTTGCTCAGGGCACTAAGAATCCAGTTTGTTTATTTTTACCTGAAAAGTGAGATGATATTTACAAATTATATGCATCATTCTAGTTTGTAGTATGAATTATAAAGTTAAGATTAAGAAAGTTGGTTTTTAAGGATAATATACTTTTGTCTCCTCATGGAGATAAAGATAATCCCTGGGCTGTTAGATAAATTCTTAGGCCAAGATTGTGTTTCAATAAACTGGTCCCTATCTCCAGCTGAAAGATTGCATGTGGGCCTTATTGATGATAATTCTGGACCAGAACCACGTCTAATAGACGATAACATGACACTGATGCTCATATTGTCTCTAGCCTAATGTTGTTAGGGAATTTGGTTACCTGCTGAGAAAATAACAAAATTGGATCCATATCTCACATAAACAAGAATGAATTCTAGATGGATTAAAGATGTCAATGTAAAAAGCAAACTCATGGAAGTATTAAATATAGATGAATATTTATATGATTTTGAAGTATATGGGGAAGACCTTTCTAAATAGAATATGTCACTAAGAATTCATGCTGGCTGCACAATCATTTATTATAGAACCACATCGCAGAAAAGTTAAAAAATAAGGATATGCAACAGACAAGACATACCACGGGTTTATATTCACAATATAAATAAATGAGAAAATAATAAACTCAATGGAAAGTGAGCAAAAGTTATGGATAAGCAATTCAGGGATGAGAAATGAAAATATTAAAAATATATTTTATCTCTGTTTCAATCAGGAAATATGAAAATTTTAAAATAGGTAACATTTATACATTAATCACTTATTATATGCAAACTAGTATGCTAATCTGTTTTATACACTATCTCCTTTAATAATTACAATAGACATTAAGGTAGGACGGTTAGTCTTCTCATTTTATGGGTGAAGAGACTGATGCTCATAAAGAAAGGTTCAGTAAATTTTGCAAGTTTGCAGAGAAATTGGATCTGTTTAACCTCAAAACCCAGGTACTGTGACAGCAAAGCTATAGTGTCTTTACCATTAAATAAATTGGGATATTATTTTGTCTCTCTGTTTGTAAAATTTTTTAAATGACTGATAATACCCTGTGTTGACTTAGATGTGAAGACAAGGGCTCATTCTTATTGTAGGAGCAAAATTTGATGTGGGTATTAAAATTTAAAATTCACACCTATATAAGTTTTTTGCATATGCGAATGATGCATAAGGGTGTATTGTCATATGGTAAACAAGGGTGTGAAATTGGTAGTAACCTAATCTCTCAATCATAATCAACAATGTAATCACTAAATTATATACAAGTTAACTGTTGTATTCTATGCAACTGTTACAAAAGAATATTTCTATCTAAATAACTTGATAAGGAATGATATCCATCATATACTGTTAACTGAAATGAAAAGAAAATAGAAGAATATTTTGCATAGGATAATTGCATTAGTGTCTAAAGAAAGAAATATCTTCAAGTGTGTGAATGTGAGTGTGGTCCTATGAGACAATATAGAAATAAATCTGGAAAACAAACTATAAATGCTCAATACTGTCTAACTGGAAGATTGGAGTAAAAGCGGAGGATTTGTTAGGAAATGTAGGACATGCCTCACACCACTCTATACTACTGTGACACTTGATTCTTATAGCATTAAGCATATATTACATTTAAAATAAAAAAATTAAACTCAAGTACTCTTCTGACACTCAAAGATATTAAAAAGCCTTCCTTTATTTATGTATTTTTCAATCCATATTATAAGGATGGAGATATAAAAGTGAATAAAAAATAGATATCACCCTCAAAATAAAGTCCACTATGGTGTAGTTGAAGCCCTTGTGGTGCTGTGGTTAAGAAATTGGCTGCTAACCAAAAGGTCAGCAACTCAGGTTTACCAGTGACTCCCTGGAAAATCTGTGGGCAGTTCTACTCTGTCCTATAGGGTTGCTATGAGTCGAAATTGACTTGATGAAAATGGGTGTATGGTGCAGTTTGGCACTGGATTTAAGCTGTCCCAAATGAACTGAGAATAAGTAATTTCTTGAATGTAGACTGAGTGCCATGTGCATATTAGGAAAATTTTGCATAATAAAAGGGATTATAGCCAGAAGCAAAGAAATTTCCTGAATAAACCAAATGCTTTGAAGGCCAGAGTAGCTGGGGCAGGGGTCTGGGGACCACGGTTTCAGGGGACATCTAGGTCAATTGGCATAATAAATTCTATTAAGAACACTGTCTGCATCCCACTTTGGTGAGTGGTGTCTTGGGTCTTAAATGCTAGCAAGCAGCCATCTAAGATGCATCACTTGATCTCGAACCACCTGGAGCAAAGGAGAATGAAGAACATCAAAGACACAAGATAATTATGAGCCCAAGAAACAGAAAGGGCCACTTAAATCAGAGACTACATCAGCCTGAGACCAGAAGAACTAGATGGTGCCCAGCTACAATGGATGACTGCCCTGACAGAGAATCCCTGAGGGAGCAAGTGAGCAGTGGGAGGCAGACCTCACATTCTCTTAAAAAGACCAGACTTAATGGTCTGACTAGGACTAGAAGGACCCTGGAGATCATGGTCCCCAGACCTTATGTTAACCCAAGACTGGAACCATTCCCAAAGCCAACTCTTCAGACAGGGATTGGACTAGACTATAAGATAGAAAATGGTACTGGTGAGGAGTGAGCTTCTTGGCACAAGTAGGCACATGAGACTACGTGGGCAGCTCCTGTCTGGAGGGGAGATGAGAAGGCAGAGGGGGACAGAAGCTGGCTGAATGGACATGGGAATACAGGGTGAAGAGGAGTGTACTGTCTCATTAGGCGGAGAGCAACTGGGAGTACATAGCAAGGTGTACATTAATTTTTGTATGAGAGACTGACATGATTTGTAAACTTTCACTTAAAGCACAAAATAAATAAATAAATAAAGGGAGTTTAGTTTGATGGTATAAGCTGATTGGTATGCTTTTACTTTTATTTCTTTAAATTGCTTAACTTTCCAAAAAAATATATGTCATGACATCATTTATATATTTTGAACTTATCTCTCCTTGGATCTTTCCTTTCTTCATGCTATTCTCAGAGGGATTTATTCAATGACCAGAGAAGTTAAAAGTATTTTATTGTTGGGTACTATTAAATCCTCATCTTATCCAGGGAGCTTTGGAATGTTTTCTTTTCCAGCCTCTTAAAGCAGTATTTCCTTGAAATTTACTTAAAGAACTCTTAGAATTACAATAAATAACTTCTTATTGAGTTCACATATGGAACAATGTGTTTATGTGAAAAGATACGTGTTGTCAATGAGTTGCTTCTGGCTCATAGCAACCCTATAGAATAGAGTACAACTGCCCCATAGGGTTTCCAAGGAGGACCTAGAGGTTTTGAACAGCCAATTTTTTGGCCTGTGACCGTAGTTCTTAACCACTGCATCACCAGGGTTCCTATGTGAAAAGATAAGTTTATTTTTATTTAGAAGAGAGGCTGCTAAGAAAGTTATACACAATTCAGCCTCCTTTTTCTCCATGGAAGAGTACTCCTGTGATAAAGGCAAGGGTGGGCTAAATGACAGTGTCCTGAAATATATTATGAGTGAATTACATATCATAGTTTGAAAAAATTAAGAAAGACCCAGGGTTATATTTCTGACTTGAGACATCAAACATCTGAAAAAGTATGTTCCTATAGTTAATAAAATTATTTTTGTCTTTTTATCCATAATTTGGTATACTTAGAATAAATTGCAGAGAAACCCAAATTATCCTTTTAACATATTTAGTATTATTAACTATATGTTGTAATATGTTTCAGTCATTATTGAAAACAGAAATACAATCTCTCCCCTTCGTTCTGCCAATTTTGCTGATATGATACAGTGTGTATACTCCAAAAGAAAGAGAATGATCATTGACAGGAAAAAATAAATAAAAAACAGAAAAAAGTAAAAAAAGATGTTATCATCTTTTAAATTAATCACTTATCAGCAAGAATCGTTGCTAAGGATAGCCAAATGACGACACTTTTCTTCACGTTCCTCTCTTCAATGCTATATCACCAGTTTATGTTATAGAAAGAGAATATGATAGGCGTTGTTGAAAACTTACATACAAATACGGTTCTGTTGGAAAATTGATAAGGAGAGAGCAGAGACCAAAACAGACAAAAGTTATTGAGCTTACCTTGTAGCAATTTTTGCTTTTTCTATAGTAAATTTCCTAAAGAAAATTTTATTTCCTATAATCATTATGTCATTTAAAAAGGAGATGATGAGATAAATTGGCATTAAAATACTCATTTATGAGTTACATTTTGATCTCGGGCAAGTTTAAGACCAAAAAGAAAAAGTGAATGTAGTTAAAAAAAAAAAAAACTTTGTAATAATTGTAAATTTCAATTAAAAAACCCACAAAAAATGGGAGACAGAAGCACCATGCCATCCCTCCACAGCGAATGCCCAAAAAACTAAGCAAAACAGATACAACTGTCAATCCTGGTAGCCTAAGTGTCAAAAGAAGGGATAAAGAACTCGATCAAGCACAGAATGGAATAAGAAACCATCAGCCAAATATCAACTTAGGTAATGAATTCTCAAAGAGAAAACAAAACTAAAATATTTACAACAGGAAACCAGAGAGGAAAATCTGTAAATGATGTCAGAATGATAAAAGTGGGAATAAATGGTGTAGGTATAAAACTTTCAAATGGAGAAGTCAAGGTGGTATCAAGAAACAAAAAACTGGTTTAAACTTACAAAGATGGGGTAAATATCAAGGTAATCACAAATAAAGTTAACAAACCTGTTATTGTGTTGTTGTTAGGTGTCATCAAGTCGGTTCCAACCCATAGCGACCCTATGCACAACAGAACGAAACACTGCCCAGTCCTGCAAAATCCTTACAACAGTTGTTATGCTTGAGCTCATTGTTGCAGCCACTGTGTCAATCCACCTCATTGAGGGTCTTCCTCTTTTCCACTGACCCTGTACTCTGTGAAGCATGATGTCCTTCTCCAGGGACTGATCCCTCCTGACAACATGTCCAAAGTGTGTAAGGCGCAGTCTCGCCATCCTTGCTTCTAAGGAGCATTCTGGTTGTACTTCTTCTAAGACAGATTTATTCGTTCCTTTGGAAGTCCACAGTATATTCAATATTCTTCGCCAACACCAGAATTCAAAGGCGTTAACTCTTCTTCGGTCTTCCTTATTCATTGTCCAGCTTTCAGATGCATATTATGCGGTTGAAAATACCATGGCTTGGGTCAGGCAACCCTTAGTCTTCAGGGTGACATCGTTGCTCTTCAACACTTTGAAGAGGTCCTTTGCAGCAGATTTGCTCAATGCAATGCGCCTTTTGATTTCTTGACTGCTGCTTCCATGGCTGTTGATTGTGGACCCAAGTAAAATGAAATCCTTGACAACTTCAATCTTTTCTCCATTTATCACGATGTTGCTCATTGGTCCACTTGTGAGGATTTTAATTTTTTTAGGTTGAGGTGCAATCCATACTGAAGGCTGTGGTCTTTGATTTTCATTAGTAAGTGCTTCAAGTCGTCTTCACTTTCAGCAAGCAAGGTTGTGTCATCTGCATAACGCAGGTTGTTGATGAGTCTTCCTCCAATCTTGATGCCCCATTCTTCTTCATAGAAGAAGTGTTATCCATAGTTTGTTATGATCCACATAGTCAAATGCCTTTGCATAATCAATAAAACATAGGTAAACATCCTTCTGGTATTCTCTGCTTTCAGCCAGGATCCATCTGACATCAGCAATGATATCCCTGGTTCCACGTCCTCTTCTGAAACCAGCCTGATATTCTGGCAGTTCCCTGTCGATATACTGCTGCAGCCGTTTTTCAATGACCTTCAGCAGAATTTTGCTTGCCTGTGATATTAATGATATTGTTCTATAATTTCCACATTTGGTTGGATCACCTTTCTTGGGAATAGGCATATGTATGGATCTCTTCCAGTCAGTTGGCCAGGAAGCTGTCTTCCATATTTCTTGGCATAGACAAGCGAGCACCTCCAGCGCTGCATCTGTTTGTTGAAACATCTCAACTGATATTCCATGAGTTCCTGGATCCTTGTTTTTCGCCAATGCCATCAGAGCAGCTTGGACTTCTTCCTTCAGTACCATCGGTTCCTGATCATATGCAACCTCTTGAAATGGTAGAATATCGACTAATTCTTTTTGGTATAATGACTCTGTGTATTCCTTGCATCTTCTTTTCATGCTTCCTGCATCATTTAATATTTTCCCCCATGGAATCCTTCACTATTGCAACTTGAGACTTGAATTTTTTTCTTCAGTTCTTTCAGCTTGAGAAAATGCCGAGTGTGTTCTTCCCTTTTGGTTTTCCATCTCCAGCTCTTTGCACATGTCATTATAAAACTTTGTCCTCTCGAGAGGACCTTTGAAATCTTCTGTTCAGTTCTTTTACTTCATGAATTCTTCCTTTTGCTTTAGCTGCTCGACTCTTTAGAGCAAGTTTCAGAGTCTCCTCTGACATCCGCCTTGGTCTTTTCTTTCTTTCTTGTCTTTTCAGTGACCTCTTGCTTTCTTCATGGATGATGTCCTGGATGTCATTCCACAACTCATCTGGTCTTCGGTCAATAGTGTTCAAACCTACTCATCAAAATAAAGAAGAAAAACATAAAGTCTCAGTAAACACAAAATCTGCAAAAATAAAAGAAATAAAAAAAAATCACAGGCAAAAGAAATTCAGCGCAGGAGAGTAAGCAGAACAAAAAAAACAGCACCACAAAAAAAAAAAGCACTACAAAATGACAGCAAAAAACTCACCTTTCATTAATCATACTGAAAGTAAATGGCTTAAATACACACATAAAGAGACAGACAGTGACAGAATAAAGAAACAGAACCCATCAATATGATGTTTACAAGAGACACACATTAGAAACAAAGACAATAATATATTAAAAATCAAAGGGTGAAAAGAATACATTAAGTAAATAGCAACCATAAAAGAAGTGGCAATATTAATCTCAGATAAACATATTTTAAAACAAAATTCACTTAAAAGACAAAAAGCCCATTGCTGTCTACTTGATTCTGACTCACAGCGACCCTATAGGACAGAGTAGAACTGCCCCATAGGGTTTCTAAGGAGGGCTGGTGGATTAGAACTGTCAACCTTTTGGTTAGCAGCCTAGTTCTTAAGCACTGTGCCACCAGGGCTCCATAAAAGACAAGAAAGGAAGTTAAATAATGGTTAAAGGGACAGTCCACCATAAGGACATAACCATAATACATATCTATGCACCCAATGACAGAGCTACAAAGTACATAAAACAAATTCTAGAGACACTGAAAAGAGAAATTGACAGTTCTGCAATAATAGGAGAAACTGACAGTTCCACAATAATAGTAAAAGGACAGAACATCTAGAAAGAAACTCAGCAAAGATCTAAAAGATCTAAAGACCACAATCAACCAACTTGGCCTCATAGACACATACAGAACACTTCACTCAACAGCAGAGAAGTGCATATTCTTTTCCAACGCACGTGGAACATTCCTCTGAATAAACCACATCTTAGGCCTCAAAGCAACACTCAACAAAATCCAACACTTTGTTATAATACAAAACATCTTCTCCGATCACAATACCATAAAGGTAAAAAAATTAATAAAAGGAAGAGCAAGCAAAAAAAAGTCAAACACATGGAAACTAAATAACATCTTGCTTAAAAACCACTGGGTAATAGAAGAAATCAAAGATGGAACCAAAAAATTCCTAGAATCAAATGAGAACAAAAACACTTCATACCAAAACTTTTGGGACACAGCAAGGCAGTGCTCAGAGGTCAATTTATAGCAACAGATGCACATATTAAAAAAAAAAAGACAAAATAAAAACATTAGCTATACAACTTGAACAAATAGAGAACAGCAAAAGATGCCCACAGCCACCAGAAGAAAGGAAACAATAAAGATCAGAGCAGAAATATATGAACTAGAAAATAGAAACACAATAGAAAGAAAATTAACAATACCAAATATTGGTTCGAGAAACAATCAACAAGATCTACCAATCATTGGCCAAACTGACAAAAGAAAAATAGGTGAGGATAAAAATAACCCATTAAGAAGTGAAATGGGGGACATTACAACTGATCCAACTGAAATAAAAGGGACTGTAACAGTGTACTATGAAATCTATACTCCAACAAATTTGAAAACCTTCAGGAAATGAACAAATTTCTGGAAACACACTACCTACCTAAACTAACATGAACTGAGGTCAAAAATCTGAACACAGACCCATAACAAGAGAAGAGATTGAAAAGGTAACTAAAAAAAAAAAAAAAAAACACTCCCAGCGAAAAAACCGTGGCCCGATTGCTTCACTGGAGAATTCTACTAAACATTCAGAGAAGAGCTTGCACCTATAGTACTCAAACTATTTCAGAATATTGAAAGGACAGGATACTTCCGAATTCATTCTATGAAGCCAGCATAATCCTGATAACAAAACCAGGTAAAGACATCTCCAAAAAAGAAAATTACAGACCAATATCTCTCATGAATATAGATGCAAAAATTCTTAGCAAATGTAATTTAGCATCGTATGAAAAAATAATACACCCCAACCAAGTAGGATTAATATCAGGTATGCAAGAATGATTCAACATCAGAAAATCAATTGATGTAGTTTACCTTATAAAAAAAATAAAAGAATCACATGATCATCTCAATCAATGCGGAGAAGGCATTCAACAAAATCCAACACCTATCCCTGATAAAAACTCAATAAGATATATATGGAAGGGAAATTCCTCAACATAGTAAAGGGCATCTATACAAAACCAACGGCCAACAACATTCTTAATGGAGAGAGGCTAAAAACATTCCCTTTGAGAACAGGAACAAGACGAGGATGCCCTTTATCACCACTCCTATTTAACATTATGCTGGAAGTCCTAGCTAGAGCAATAAGGCAAGAAAAAGAAATAAAGGGCATCCAAATTGGTAAGGAAGAAGTAAAACTGTCCCTATTTGCAGATGAAGTGATACTATACATAGAAAACTCTAATGACTGTGCAAGAAAACTACTGGAACTAATAAAAATATTCAGCAGATTAGCAGGATACAAGATAAACATACAAAAATCAGTTGGATTCCTACACACCAATAAAGAGAATAATGAAAAGGAAATCAGGAAAACAATACCATTTATAATAGCCCCTAAATAAAAAAAAAAAGCTAGGAATAAATCCAGCCAGGGATGTAAAAATCCTATGCTAAGAAAACTACAAAACACTACTGCAACAAACCAAAAGAGATCTACATAAATGAAAAAAACATACCATGCTCATGGATAGGTAGACTCAACATTGTAAAAATCAATTCCACACAAAGCAATCTACAAATACAAAGCAATTCTCATCCAAATACCGACAGCATTCTTTAAAAAAAAAAAATTGTTTTTTGGAAAAACTAATCATTAACTTTATATGGAAATGAAAGAGGCCCCACATAAGTAAAGTACTATTGAAGAAGAAGAATTAACTAGGAAGACTTACATAACCTGACCTCAGAATCTAATGTACGGCTACAGTAGTCAAAACAGCCTGGTACTGGTACAATGACAGCTACATTGACCAATGGAACAGAATTGAGAACCCACCTACAATCACCTGATCTTGGAAAAGGGCCCAAAGTCCATCAGATGTGGAAAAGACAGTCTTTTTAACAAATTCTGCTGGCAAAACTGGATGTCCCTCTGCAAAAAAATGAAACAGGACCCATACCTCACACCATACACAAAAACTAATTGAAATAGATCAAACACCTAAATATAAAATCAAAAACTATTAAAGATCATAGGAGATAAAATAGGATCAATGCTAGAGGCCCTAATACATGTCACTAACAGGATACAAACCATAACTAACAAAATGCAAACTGTAGAATATAAGTTAGATTACTGGAATCTTCTAAAAATTAAACACTCATGCTCATCAAAAGACTTCACCAAAAGAGTAAAAAAAGAACTTACACTTGGAAAAATCTCTAGCTATGACAAATTCAACAGAAGTCTAATCTCTAAAATCTACAGGAAAATCCAATACCTCTACAACAAAAAGACAAATAATCCAATTAAAAAATGGGCAAAGGAAACTAACAGACACTTCACCAAGAAGGCACTCAAGTGACTAACAGACACATGAGGAAATGACCGTGATCACCAGCCAATAGACAACTGGAAATTGATACTACAATGAGATACCATCTCATCCCAACATTACTGGCATAAATCAAAAAAACCAAAAAATAAAAAATGTTGAAGAATCTGTGGGGAGACTGGAACTCTTATGCACTACCGGTGGGAATGCAAAATGGTACTGCCACTTTGGAAAGCGATATAGCACTTCTTTAGAAAGCTAGAAAGAGAATACCATAAGATCCGGCAGTATATCTTAGAGAAATAAGAGCTGTCACATGAATAGACAAATGCATACCCATGTTCATTGCAGCTTTTTTCACAACAGCAAAAAGATGGAAACAACCTAGATGCCTATCAACAGATGAATGGATAAACAAACTATGGTACAGACATACAATAGGTACTAACTATGCAACAGCAACAAACAATGATGAATCTCACAACATGGATGAATTTGGAGGGCATTATTCTGAGAGAAATAAGTCAATTACAAAAGGACAAATATTGTATGAGACCACTACTAGATAAACTCACGGACAGGTTTAAAGGTTTACACACTGTTTTAGGATGGCTTTTCTAAAGAAGGAAAACCAGTAAAGTATATAAATATACATACACATATAAGTATTATATATATATATATATAAATGGAGAGATTTATATCAAGGACAGCTCATGTGATTGTAGAGGCTGGAAAGTCCCAAGTCCCTGAATCAGGATAGAGGTTTTTCCCGATTCACACAGCCATGGGGGCTGGCAAGCCCAAGACCTGCAGGCCGAGAAACAGGGCTCTTCCTCACAGGCTGTGAAGGTTGATGAATCCCAAGATTGGCAGGGAAGACCTCAAGGCTTCTCCTGAATCACATAGCTGCAGGGGCTGGCAAACTCAAGATTGGCAGTTTGGAGAGCAGGACTCTTGCTCACAGTCTGTGAAGATTGACGAATCCCAAGATCGGTAAGTAAGCAGCTAGCTCAAGTCCCAAGAACTGGAGGTCAGACAAACAAGAGGCAGTTGCAGGATCCAGAACCAGCCAAAAGCCTTGGCAAGGAGAGCAGTAAGAAAGTAGGCAGTGGAGGGCAGAGAGATGAAGGCTGAGGGGTGGTGAACAAGCACAGGCCCCGCCCCTGCTGGTACCACTCAGCAGATTCCATCATAGGGGTGATCACAGATCAAATCTCAACAGGGAAGTGATCACAACATTATATGACTGCTAAAACACTAAGAATCATAGCCCAGTCAAGTTGGCACACAATCTTAATCATCACAGTCCACCCCTCCTCAACTTGGCACCAGTACACACCTCTCCAAACCATACATAATCTCTGAATAAACAAAATTACAAATTCATTCTTGTGCATAACATGATATAACTAACACAAGTACAACCGAAAACACACTAGTCCCATTTCCATCTTATATTTTAGAAGTGAAGAAAACACAAATATTTCATGCACACATACAAAGCAGAAATACTCATAACAATTACAGTCCTCATTTCTGCAACTGGTCACATGGCCATAACTGGTATTTAGAACTACCTTCTGAGGTGGGGTCAAGATGGTGGAATAGATAGAAGCTTCTGGCAAGGCCTCTTACAACAAAAACCCAAAAAAGCAACTGAACCAAGTATATTTATGACAAGCTAGGAATCCCTGAACATCAAAGGCAAAGTTAGAAAATAAACTGAGTGGCAGGGGGAGGAAGGGATGGTTCAGAAGCAGAGAGAAGTTACTGAACCTGAATCACTAGGAGCTTTCAGGCACCATTCCTGGAAGTGGCGGTGGCGGGCTGATATTAGCGTTCGGCCACAGTTTCCTCAGGGAGAAGCAGCCAGCCACACAGCCTATTCATACCTCCAGAACCAGAGAAGAACACTGTTCTCGGCAAAAAGCTAAGTACTTGTGTACATTTTACCATGCCCCGCCACCAAGGTGGCTTCAGAGGCTGTTGATTTCCCTGGCCCTGAGATATGCCCTGTTGAGCACCTAGAGCAATCCTCTTGCCCTCAGAGAAGGAATAAATTCACATTTGGGGGAAAAGATAATTTGCCAGCTTAACTAAGCAGAGGAGCTCAGGACAGAAGTGGCTGCTCTCCAGGTATAAACCATCCATGGACTTTGAGTACCTTTCCCCCCTGCATGGACCTGTGTGGGCCTATTTCAGAAGAATAGACCCTTGATGGCAGACTGCAACTGTTTCAGCTGTGCGGTGGAGAGGTGGGTGTTTGATGTTTGACATTGCTTTGCCTATTAAACAGTGTCCTCACCTACCCATGTCAGGGGCCTAAGGACTGGTGGCTTCACTCAGGTCACCCAGCTACCTGCGACAGGGGTCCAAGGATAACTGGTACCTCCCAGTCCTTCCAACCAAAAGCATTGGGTGCCCATGGCCCATCTGCAGAACACACCCACATGTACACTCTAAGGAAAAGGGATACGGTTTCCTCAGTGACACTTGGGGGACAATTCTAAGCCTTCTGCCTTGTTCAGAGCATGACCCCGGCCCCTCTAAGACTGTATAACAGAGCCTGTACCACAGAGTTGATCATCAGCTGTCTGGACACCTGAGCTGAATTCATTCAAGAAAAGTGAATGGACTTCTAGATTGAAATACCTGATAACAACTCTAGCCATCTGGGGACAGGGAATCAGAGCTCCAAAGGCAAAAATAATCAAGCTAATTCACTCAAGCAACCCATTTGGACATATCAAAACAAAACAAGAAGCTACGATACAGTAAGCAAACATAAAATAAACTAATACAATAACTTATAGATGGCTCAATACCAATATCAATATCAAGTCACAAAAAGAAACAGACCATGAGCACCTCAACAAGCTCTCAAACCAAAGAATCAAGGGATCATCTAGATGAAAGCACGTTCCTGGAATTATCGAATGCAGAATATAAAAGATTAATATACAAAACCGTTCAAGACATCAGGAAGGAAATCAGGAAATATGCAGAACAAGCCAAGGAACACACATATAAAGCAGTTGAAGAAATTAAAAAGGTTATCCAGGAACATAATGAAAAATTTAATAAGCTAGAAAAATCCATAGACAGAAAGTGATCAGAAATTCAGAATATTAACAATAAAATTACAGATTTAGACAAATCAATAGAAAGTCAGAGGAGCAGAATTGAGCAAGCAGAAGGTAGAATTTGCAAACTTGAAAATAAAGCACTTGGCACCACTATATTTGAAGAAAAACCAGATAAAAGGATTTTTAAAAAATGAAGGAAACTTAAGAATTGTGTGAGACTCTATCAACAGTAATAACCTACAAGTGATTGGAGTACCAGAATAGGGAGGGATAACAGAAAATACAGAGAGAAATGCTGAAGATTTGTTGGGAGAAAACTTCCCTGATATTGTGAAGGGTGAGATGATATCTAATAAAGATGCTCATTGAACTCCAGATGAGGTAGATTTTAAAAGAAAGTCACCAACACATATTATAATCAACTTGCCAAAACCAAAGATAAAGGAACAATTTTAAGAGCAGCTAGGGAAAAATGAAAAGTCACCTACAAAGGAGAGTCACTAAGAATAAGCTCAGACTACTCAACAGAAACCATGCAGGCAAAAAGACAATGGGATGACATACAAAGCATTGATGGAAGAAAATTGCCAGCCAGGAATCATATATCCCACAAAACTGTCTCTCAAATATAAAGGTGAAATCAGGACATTTCCAGACAAACAGAAGTTTAGTGATTTGTAAAAACCAAACCAAAACTACAAGAAATACTAAAGGGAGTTCTTTGGTTAGAAAATCAATAATATCAGGTATTAATTCAAGACAGGAACAGTGGACAGAGCAATCAGATGTCAACCCAGACATGGAAATCACAAAAATAAATCAAGATTAAAAAAACGCTTAAAACAGGGAAACTCAATGCTATTATGTAAAAGAAGAAAACATTAAAATGATAAAGAGGGACTAAGAAATGTAGTCATAGATCTTTCATATGTAAAGGAAAAGAAGGCAATATAAAGAAATAAAAGTTAGGTTTAAATTTAGAAAAACAGGGGTAAATATTAAGGTAACCACAAAGCATACAAACTATCCTACACATCAAAATAAAATACGAGAACAAAATAGAAGCTCTTCAGAAACAAAATCAACAACAATGAATATGAGGAAAACACAATATATAAACTAGTCAGCACAAAAAATTAAGTGGGAAAAAGAACACACAAAAAAGACATCAAAATGATAGCACTAAATTCATAAAAATACCTATCCATAATTACACTGAGTGTAAATGGACTAAATGCACCAATAGACAGAGAGTGGCAGAATGGAATAAAAAAAAAAAAGGTCTGTCTATATGCTGTCTACAAGAGACACACCTTAGACTTAAAACCCAACCCACTGACATTGAGTCTATTCCGACTCATAGTGACCCTATAGGACAGAGTAGAACTGCCCCACAGAGTTTCCAAGCAGCGCCTGGTGGATTTGACTGCTGACCTCTTAGTTAGCAGCTGTAGCACTTAACCAGTATGCCACCAGGTTTCCCCCTTGGACTTAGAGACACAAACAAACCAAAACTGAAAGGATGGACAATATATCAAGCAAACAACAATCAAGAAAGAGCAGAAGGGGCAATATTAATTTCTGACAAAATAGGCTTTAAAATTAAAACCATGATAAAGGATAAGGAAGGACACTATGTAATGATTAAAAGGACAATATACCATGAGGATATAACCTATCCAATATTTCTGCACCCAATAACAGAGCTGCAAGGTACATAAAACAAACTCTCTTACCATTGAAAAGTGAGATAAACAGCCCCACAATAATAGTAGGAGACTTCAACACACCACTTCGGTGAAGGACAGAATATCAGAAAGAAGCTCAATAAAGACACGGAAGACCTAAATGTCACAATCAACCAACTTGACCTCATAGACATATACAGAACACTCCACCCAACAGCATTCAAGTATACTTCTTTTCTAGTGTACATGGAACATTCTCTAGAACAGGCCACGTATTAGGTCATAAAGCAAGCCTTAGCAGAATTCAAACATTGAAACATTAAAAAGCATCTTCTCTGACCATAAGCCATAAAAATGGAAATCAATAACAGAAAAAGCAGGGAAAAGAAATCAAACACTTGGAAAATGAAAAATACCCTGCTCAAAAAAGACTGGATTACAGAAGACATTGAGGATGGAATAAAGAAATTCAGAGAACCCAATGAGAATGAAAACACTTCCTATCAGAACCTTTGGGACACAGCGAAAGCAGTGCTCAGTGGTCAATTTATATCAATAAATGCACACATCCAAAAAGAAGAAAGGTCCAAAATCAAAGAATTATCCCTACAACTTGAACAAATAGAAACAGAGCAACAAAACAAACCCTTAGTCACCAGAAGAAAACAAATAATAAAACTTAGAGCAGGACTAAATGAAATAGAAAACAGAAAAACAATTGAAAGAATTAACAAGGCCAAAAGCTGGTTCTTTGAAAAAAATCAACAAAATTGACAAACCATTGGCCAAACTGACAAAAGAAAAACAGGAAAGGAAGCAAACAACCTGAATAAGAAACGAGATGGACGATATTACAACAGACCCAACTGAAATTAAGAGTCATATCAGATTACTATGAAAAATTGTATTCTAACAAATTTGAAAACCTAGAAGAAATGGATGTATTCCTAGAAACACACTATCTACCTAAACTAATACAAACATAGATAGAACAACTAAATAAACCCATAACAAAAGAAGAGATTGAAAAGATAATAAAAATACTCCCATAAAAAAAAAAATGCCCTGGTCCAGACAGCTTCACTGGAGAGTTCTACCAAACTTTCAGAGAAGAGTTAACACCGCTACTTCTAAAGGTATTTCAGAGCATAGAAAAGGACGGAATACTCCCAAACTCATTCTAGGAAGCCAGCATATCCCTGATACCAAAACTAGATAAAGATGCCACAAAAAAAGAAAATTACAGACCTATATTCTTCATGAACTTAGATGTAAAAATCCTCAAAAAAATTATAGCCAATGGAATTCAACAACATATCAAAAAAATAATTCACCACGACCAAGTGGGATTCATACCAGGTATGCACAGGGATGGTTCAACATTAAAAAAAAAAAAGAAAGAAAAAACAATTAATATAATCCATTGTATAAATAAAACAAAAGACAAGAATCACACGATTTTATCAATTGATGCAGAAAAGCCTTTCACAAACTTCAACACCCATTCATGATAAAAGTCTCAGCAAAATAGGAATAGAAAGAAAATTCCTCAACATGATAACGGACATTTATACAAAGCCAATAGCCAACATCATCCTAAATGGAGAGAGTCTGATAGCATTCCCCTTGAGATTGGGAACCAGACAAGGATGCCCTTTATCACCACTCTTATTCGACATTGTGCTGGAGGTCCTAGCCAGAGCAATTAGGTTAGATAAGGAAGTAAAGGTGCATCCAGATTGTCAAGGAAGAAGTCAAAGTATCTCTATTTGCAAATGACATGATCTTATATACAGAAAACCCTAAGGAATCCTCCAGAAAACTACTGAAACTAATAGAAAAGTTCAGCAGAGCATCAGGATACAAGATAAACATACAAAAATCAGTTGGATTCCACTACACCAACAAAAGAACATCAAAGAGGCAAGCACCAAATCAATACCACAAAAAAAAAAAAAAAATCGTTAGGAATAAATCTTACCAGAGATGTAAAAGACATACAAAGAAAACTACAGAACACTTCTGCAAGAAACCAAAAGAGACCTACGTAAGTGGAAAAACATATCCTGCTCATGGATAGGAAGACTTAAAAGTATAAAAATGTCTGTTCTACCAAAAGCGATCTATACATATAATGCAATTCCAATCCAAATTCCAATGACATTCTTTAATGAGGTGGAGAAACAAATCGTCAGCTTCATACGGAAGGGAAAGAGGCCCTGGATAAGTAAAGCATTACTGAAAAAGAAGAACAAAGTGGGAGGCCTCACTCTACCTGAGATTAGAACCTATGATACCACCACAGTAGTCAAAACAGCCTGGTACTGGTACTACAACAGATACATAGATCAATGGAACAGAATTGAGAATCCAGATATGAATCTATCCACATATGAGCAGTTGATATTTGACAAAGGCCCCAAAGCAGTTAAATGGGGGAAAAGACAGTCTTTTTAACAAATTGTGCTGGCATAACTGGATATCCACCTGCAAAAAAATGAAACAAGATCCATCCCAAACACCATGCACAAAAACTAACTCCAAATGGATCAAAGACCTAAATATAAAATCTAAAACAATAAAGATCATGGAAGAAAAAATAGGGACAACATTAGGAGCCCTAACACATGCCATAAAGAGTACATAAAACATTACTAACAATGCAGAAGAAAAGCTAGATAACTGGAAGCTCCTAAAAATCAAACACCTATGCTCATTCAAAGACTTCGCCGAAAGACTCAAAAGGTTATCTACAGACTGGGAAAAAGTTTTGAGATATGACATTTCCAGTCAGCACCTGATCCCGAAAATCTACATGACACTGTAAAAACTCAACCTCCAAAAGACAAATAATGCAATTAAAAAATGGGCAAAAGATATGAACAGACACTTCACTAAAGAAGACATTCAGGTAGCTAACAGATTCATGAGGAAACGCTCCCGATCATTAGCCATTAGAGAAATGCAGATCAAAACTTCATTGAGATTCCATCTCATGCCAACAAGGCTGGCATTCATCCAAAAAACACAAACTAATAAATGTTGGAGAAGTTGTGGAGAGATTGGAACACCTATACATTGCTGATGAGAATGTAGAATGGTACAACCACTTTTGAAATAGACTTAGCACTTCTTTAAAAAGTTAGAAATAGAACTACCATATGATCCAGCAATCCCACTCCTTGGAATATATCCTAGAGAAATAAGAGCCTTTACACGAACAGATATATGCACAACCATGTTCATTCAGCACTGTTTACAATAGCAAAAACATGGAAGCAACCAAGATGCCCATCAATGGATGAATGGATAAATAAATTACTGTATATTCACACAATTGAATACTACGCATCGATAAAGAACAGTGAAGAATCTGTGAAACATTTCATATATGGAGGAATCTGGAAGGCTATATGCTGAGTGAAATTATTCAGTTGCAAATGGACAAATATTGTATAAGAACACTATTATAAGAACTGGAGAAATAGTTTAAACAGAGAAGAAAATATTCTTTCGTGGTTACGAGAAGGGGGAGGGAGGCAGGATGGGAGAGGGGTGTTCACTAATTAAATAGTAGATAAGAACTATTTTAGGTGATGGGAAAGACAACACATAATCAAGGGGAGGTCAGCACAACTAGACTAAACCAAAAGCAAAGAAGTTTCCTGAATAATTTGAATGCTTCGAAGGCCAGCGTAGCAGGGGTGGGGGTTTGGGGACCATGGTTTCAGGGGACATCTAAGTCAATTGCATAATAAAATCTATTAAGAAAACATTCCGCATCCCAACTTGGAGAGAGGCGTCTGGGGTCTTAAACTCTAGCAAGCCGCCATCTAAGATTCATCAATTGGTCTCAACCCACCTGGATCAAAGGAGAATGAAGAACACCAAGGACACAATGTAATTATGAGCCCAAGAGACAGAAAGGGCCACATAAACCAGAGACTACATCAGCCTGAGACCAGAAGTACTGGATGGTGCCTGGCTACAACCGATGACTGCCCTGACAGGGAACACAACAGAGAATCCCTGAGGGAGCAGGAGAGCAGCGGGATGCAGACCCCAAATTCTTGTAAAAAGACCAGCCTTAATGGTCTGACTGAGATTAGAAGGACCCTGTTGGGCATGGCCCCCAGACCTTCTGTTGGCCCAGGACAGGAACCATTCCCAAAGCCAACTCTACAGCCAGGGATTGGGCTGGACTATGGGATGGAGAAGGATGCTGGTGAAGAGTGAGCTTCTTGGATGAGGTGTACACTTGAGACTATGTTGGCATCTCCTGCCTGGAGGGGAGGTGACAGGGTAGGAGGGGTTAGAAGCTGGCAAAATGGACAAGAAAAGAAAGGGCCAATGGAGGGAGCGGGCTGTCTCATTAGGAGGAGAGCAATTGGCCGTATGTAGCAAGGTGTATATAAGTTTTTTGTGTGAGAGACTGACTTGATTTGTAAATTTTCACTTAAAGCACAATTAAAAAAAAACCATATGGTCTCCCAGAGTTATTTGTCATTTCTTAAAATTTTATTTCCAACAGTTGACAAGGTTGTTTGAAGATGAAAATATAAATGTGCATACATAGACATATATGTTCCCATTCAAATTCCAATCCTCTCCCATGTAGTACTCTGGGGCACTAATTTTTCTACCCCCTAACCATGAGACTGACATCCTTTTATTATTCTAAACATGCTTTTAAAATCACAGGTTTTTTCACAATAGTTCTTATAAAAAAGAGAGAGGCAGAGAAAATGGTGTTTTAGGATTACCTCAGGAACACACTATTTCTAGAGTTTCAGGAGATCACACATCATGTTTATCATTATTTCTAATTGGCTATAAAAAGGCTATAAACATAATTTGAATACAGCTTTATTAGAACATTTCAGATAGATCTTTTCCAAATCGTAGACAATTGGTAACGATGTGGAAAACAATACCACTAAAAGAATAATGCAGTTATATTTGCTATAGACACCAAAAAGAATTTCTGGCCACCCAGCTTAAAAATTTCTGTGGCATATAATTTATAAAATGATTATCAATATATATACTTGCTTACAGAAAACTAGCAGCTTTCCCTAATGTAACCTCTTACATTTCAGAACCTCAAAATTGCTATATATGCAATACTATTCTTAATAAAAACCTGAAGAAATATGTTATTAGATACCTCATACAATTACATTTTCTGTGTCCCAGTAGCATTTGTAAATAAATATTGATGTTAGCGTGCTTTTTCTGAAAATAAGAATCCAAGAAGTTTATAACTGTCCCATATTTGTGGTTATGTTGATATAATGAGACACATGACCAATTCTTTTAATTGCTTAATAAGGTGACCCATTCAAACTAAATCCAAACCAACCCAAATCCAAACCAACTCAAATCCAAACCAACCCAAATCCAAACCAACCCAAATCCAAACCAAACCCGTAGCCATAGCATTGATTCAACCTTTCAGTTAGTAATCCTTTCAGCCACCCTGGAAGCTGATAAAGTGACAGAAGTAATTTAACAAGAATGAAGAAACTAACAACAATAAAATTACAATATATGTATATAAAACACTGAGATTTCTCTTGTTAAAAAGTCTTTTCACTCTAAGGTAAACATTAGGGTATGGCACTGATTAGGATTTATATCACGATCATAGAAGATTATATAATTATAATTATTAGCTTTTTAAAAATATATCGCCAATATATCAAAAGCTGAAATGAGAATGAAGGACACTCAAAGATACTTTAGTTTGTTATTAACCATGTTTCCAGAAGAGAGAAAAACAGACTAGAAACATAAAACATTGAGCCAAATTCTTCATGAACTCGGACTATACTCAATTGAGAAACTCAGCTCTATAATTTTCCAAGAAACAAAGAAAGACACCTGTCATACTTGAATACTGAGAAGTTGAGCTGTTGGAGGGAGATCGTGGAATTCCTGTTTCCTTTCTTCATACTGTTATTGTAATTTTGAAGGTAAATTACTCCAGATGCGTATGTTTAAAGTGGAGATCAGTATAGATCAGGGAAGCAAAAATTTTGTTAAGTTCCTACAAATAGTATGAGGCACTTTATGCTGGTACTATTGAATGATTCAGCTCTCTATTTAAATCTATATCAACTCCTACTGTTGATTACAAACTTTGGAAATCTGTATATTATTTTGATTGTCTATTTCAGAGGTCAACAAATTTTTTTGTAAAGGGCCAGGTATTAATATTTTAGTGTTTACAGGTCATACAGTCTCTGATGCATCTACTCAAATCTCCCATGGTGGCAAGACAGCAGCCATAAACATACATAAATAAATGAGTTTGAGTATGTTCTAATAAAGCTTTATTTACAGAAGGAGGTGGTGGGCCAAATTGGATCATAATTTGTCAACCTTTGCTTTGGCTATTTCATAATGCAGTCCACATATTATTTCATATGGAAAATAAGATAATTTGATAAAAATGTTAAAGTTCAATAATAGACAATTTTAAATTAGTTCCCAATTTTGATCTTGTATTATGCAATGAATGAGATAAATCTTATAAAACTTTTCCAAGGAAAAATAAAAGATGCAAATTTTTCTAGCTCTTATGTGGATTAGTATATCCTTGACATGAGAAAATAATATGAAAAATGAAAACTTACCAGTAATCTGGCTCGTAAAATAGGAGATAAAAATACCAGAATAAATCAGCAAAACTTCTACTATGTTACATTACGTTCTATGTTACGTATGATTTTATTCCAAAGATTATTTATCTTTAGAAAATCTACTAGTGATGCTTACCACATAAACAGATTAAAAGGTAAAAACACACCCACTCATTCCTCTGACAAAATGAAATAGCCATTCATGATTATTAAAATATAGCTTTGGGAAATAAGAAGAGGACAGAATGTCGTTATCAGAGAAAGTTAATCAGAAGCAAAAAAGACTAAAACAGATACAACAGACATATATGGATGTGCTTTTTGTCTGTAATTTGAAGAAGTCGATTATAAAACGGTATTTTGGGAGCAACTGAGGACATTTGAATAAGGACAACGTCGTAAATGATGCCAAAGATTTTTCATTAATTTTGCCACCTGTGGAAATTGCATTGTGTTTTTGTAACAATACACACATATATTTTAAAAATACATTCTGAAAGTACATAAGGGCAAAAAGACATGACGTTTGGGATTTGACTTAAAACATCCATAAAAGAAAAGAAAACTTTTAAAAGGATAGGTAAAGCATATGTGAACAAAATTTTCATTTTTACTGAATCTGTTTGATCTCTATATGGGATGTATTTGTCCAGTATCTCTATCCTAGTGTATATTTGAAAATGTTCATAACAAAATTTTAAAAAATGTATAGGAAACATCAAACTTTACTGTGAAACAATAGTAGGTAGCATCCTTAGTAAAATCAGTAACTAGATGAGAATGCCCAATGTCACTGCTTTTATTCGATATTCTACCAGTGGTCCTATCCATAATACTAGCACAACAAAAACAAATTTGAGAGAATTGGAAAGGAGGAAAATAATTTTTTTTTTTTTTTTTGGTAAATATCATGACTGTCTTTATAAGTCCTCTGGGAGGTTGCACTAAATGCTTTTAAACCTGAAATTATCCTCTCTCAGATATATGCATGGCTATCTCCCTCCCCTCCTTCAAGTCTCTGCTCATGTGCCACCTCAGTAAGGCACACTCCAATGGCAAGATTTAAAATTACAATAGCTCTCCACCTCCAATTTTTTCAGTTTTCTCTTGCCTAGGGTAAAATCACTACAAAGTCATAGTAAAATAAAAAGAAATTTTATTTGGCATATGTTCAAAGAAGCAAAAGTGGCAAATGGAAAAGCATGCTGCCAGAGTAATGTCTGCTCAAGTCCAAGGAACGTTACAGAATCATCAGTATATATTAACTTTACAAATGCGTGAAATCGTTAAAAGCTTCATCCTTTCACAGATTGGCTAAAAACTGCCAAATCACTGTGATTCTACATTTTGAATTATCTTTCTTAATAATCATTGGTGCAAGTTTCTGTGATGACAGTCAGGAGGGTCTGCATTGGTCCAACAAATCTTATTATTTATTAAATGCTAATAGAAAAACATAAGACTGGAAAATTTTGGGGTCTTTTGTGCTCTATCAATCTTTGTTTATGTGAAAGTTTCCCTAAAAGATGTTTTCCAAGATTGTCTTAGCTATTGTCTGTATACCTCAGGGCTCAGTTGATATGCCCTTGTGAGTCCTTTTGAGTCCAGCTCCACCTTGGTCACATTCTTTATACTCAAGGACAAGGAAGAGTGGCTCCAATTTTAACTTGTAAATCACTCCCTCCTTTTGGCCTGAGATTGGAGATAACAAATCAGTGATCAATACCTGAATGCAGTCAGGCGCCTAGATAACAGCCATGGCAGGCTCTGCAAACTCATAGGGCTGGTTTTTCACTAGATACCATCTGGTTCTTCACCAGGATTTTACGGAAGAGTGAAGTTCTCATCAATCACATTGCAGAAATGAGTAGAATTGATGTACATCAACAATTTATCTCAAAGTGTTCTTTTACCTTTGAAGTGTGTGTAGGACAACATAAAATAAGTTTTATTATGCCTAATGCTATCAGCATGCAGACTGAGAATATTCCTTGTAATAGTGATCTATCTTCTGTATTTATTCCTGATGGTAACCAACAACTTAAATCTGGTGTTTTAAAGGTGTTATAGTGTAACCATGTAGTTTGCTGTCTAATTCTATGTATGTCTTATTCTACTTCCCCTGTGTTATTTATCCAGATGCAGCAAGAGGTATTTGCTACAGCACAGACTACATCTCCTTGGTCTAATAAAAAATCTAAGGCTATCCTGTAATGTAATGCTACCTTGACTAGTGAGGTCAGAGATTGCTGTCGTGTTTCCATCCCATCAGCAATTTTGTCTATTCATCCCACAGTGATTGATAAATTTCTTAAAGATTTTTCTAAGTCAAGTATACCGGAAGTAGAAATTAAATCTCTTAGAAATGACCAATGGGTTGTCTTCTGACTCTCATTTTACAGTGTGTAACAATTTAACATTACCTTTCCAATACTTACTAGCATCATTACTATGAATATCTAAAGTAATCTTAAAGTTCCCGAAATGCATTGCCCAAACATTTGCCAGGAATCTAAATTAGAGATTGCCTATGTAAACTGTCATTGTCAGTTGGAAAGGGATCATTTAAACTAGTATAGTTGGATCCACCACACAAAAACATATGTCCATAGGGAGCACATAAAGTTTGTTTAGAGGAAATAAAAGGTATACAAAATTTCACATGTGACAACCAAGTTTCCGTCAGAGAATACTGATTAGCAAGATAATACCGGATGGATCCTACCTGTTGGACGTCTTCAGTTAATATACTTAAAACATACTGTTTTTCCTGAGGGCAAGCTCGCCCACCCTGGTTTACCTTTTAACAGTCATGGGTCGCTTTTCCAGAAGCAGAAGTGGATCCTAAGACAAAATGGAGTCTGAACCAGACCTTTTGTTAGCCATTTTAGTTATGCCAACTGCCTTAGTTTCAGGGCAAATTTTGGATCCCAAAAGACTCACTAAAGGTGTGATGTCGATCTCCTCTGAGAACATGGTTTCTCCAAGATACGTAATTTTCTGCATAGCAATGGGGTGATAATTTGATTACAAACATTAGATAGGCATTTCATACAACGTTGTCTTAAAGACTAATTAAAATGGTTACTGATTTTACCCTAAACATAGCTCTCAGTCAGATCTTTGGAGTTAGTTTCCCAAAACAGACTGAATTCTTAAAAAAATGCACAATGCCCAGATCAAAACTGTCTAGCTAGTTTATCTGGACAATTGTTTGACTCAAAAATGGCTTTGGAATCTGTTTTTTTCTCATTTCTCCAGGTTCAAAAGGAAACCTAAGGACAATGGCCTGTGTAAGTTACCCCAACCTCCATGAAAGCCAGAAATCTGGATTCCAGGAGAATTATAACTCTTTCATCATGCCCTCTTTTGGATCATGATCCTGCTATAGAATCTTTGATTAGAAACGTTCAATAATGGTAGTTGGGCACCATCTGGTTTTTAAGATCCCAGGCACCGTACAGCAAACTAGGAAGTAGAAAAGAAATACTAACAATAATATTAGGACAATTGTCTGAAAATAATCGTGGAAACCATGACCCTAAGGTCTTTGAACCAAGGAAACAAATTTCATGGTGTATTTGTTTATACATTAGCAGCATCAGTTAATGCTTTTTACTTGTGTCAGCGGCAACTACATCCTATAAAACCTCAGACTTCGTTTTAATATAAACACAGCAACATTCATCTATTGAGGCACAAACTGCTCCTTGGGAGACTAACAGGAAATCTAATACCATTCTATTCTGTAAAATTATAGCTCAGAAGGGATCAGTTCCTGGAGAAGAACATCGTGCATGGTAAAGTAAAGGGTCAGTGAAAATGAGGAAGGCTCTCAATGAGATGGATTGACACAGTGGCTTCAACAATAGACTTCAGCATAACAGTGATTGTGAGGATGGCATAGGACCAGGCAGTGTTTCTTTCTGTTGTGTATAGGGTCACTATGAGTTGGAACCAACTTGATGGCACCTAACAGAAACAACAATATGGCATAAAAAACAAAAGTATATAATCTTAAATTATTACAAATATCTATTAACTTAGTTTAATATAGTAAGTTACTTAAAGGTCTTGGAAATTATTTTAAACCTGTGTATCATAAAACATGACTGTTGAAATAAAGTTTGCTTAAACATTCTAAGTTTTCATTCAACTTTTACTATTTCGCATATTTCCCCAATCAAATTTTAACCTTCAAAGATTTTATCAACTGGCTTTGGAAATCACAAAGTCTCTGCTCAACCAACCAACTCATTGATGTGGATATAACCTTAAATCTCTGGCTGGGGTGGAAATATTTTCCCAGGCCATTTCAGATGTAACTCATTGTGATTTATCTCTTTTGGCTTCCTAGAGTGCCTTTACAATAGAGATAGCTGTTTATAGTACTTTTACGATTGGGATCCACCAAATTTCTGATAAGTACAGTAAGACAGCATTTTTTCTTATTTTCTTTCATCTAGTTGGAAGGGATCTTTCAATATGACCTCAGAGGCTAGGGACCAAGGAGGCCTGATGTTGCCCCACCCTCCCTCTCTTTAGACACATGTTTATTGTAGTTGTCAGGTGCCATTGAGTCGATTCTGACTCATAGTGACCCTGCAGTAGTATATTGACAGGGAACTGCAAGAAATTCAAGCCAGATTTAGAAGAAGACGTGGAACCAGGGATATCATTGCTGATGTCAGATGGATCCAGGCTGAAAGCAGAGAATACCAGAAAGAGGTTTACCTGTGTTTTATTGGCTATGCAAAGGCATTCGACTGTGTGGATCTTAACAAATTATGGATAACATAGCAGAGAATGGGAATTCCAGAACATTTAATTGTGCTCATGAGGGAATCTGTATATGGATCAAAGGACAGTTGTTCGAACAGAACAAGGGGTTGCTACATGGTTTAAAGTCAGGAGAGGTGTGCTTCAGGGTTTTATCCTTTCACCATACCAATACAAACTGTATGCTGAGCAAATAATCCAAGAAGTTGGATTCTATGAAGAAGAACGTGGCATCAAGATTGGTGGAAGACTCATTAAGAACCTGCTTATGGAGATGACACAACCCTGCTTGCTGAAAGTGAAGAGGACTTGAAGCACTTATTAATGAAGATCAAAAACCACAGCCTTCAGTATGGATTACACCTCAACATAAAGAAAACAAAAAATCTTCACAATTGGACCAATAAACAACATCATGATGAATGGAGAAAAGATTGAAGTTGTCAACGATTTCATTTTACTTGGATCCACAATCAACACCCATGGAAGCAGCAATCAAGAAATGAAAAGGCAATTTGCATTAGGAAAACCTGCTACAAAGGACCACTTTAAAGTGCTGAAAAGCAAAGATGTCACCTTGAAAACTAAGGTGCACCGGACCCAAGCCATGGTGTTTTCAATTGTCTCATGTGCATACAAAATCCGGACAATGAATAAGGAAGGCCAAAGAAGAAATGACACCTTTGAATCGTGGTGTTGGTGAAGAATATTGAATATACCATTGACTGCCAAAAGTACAACCAGAATGCTCCTTAGAAGCATGGATGGTGAGGCTACATCTCATATACTTTGGACATATTATCAGAAGAAAGCAGTCCCTAGAGAGGGACATGATGCTTGGTAAAATAAAGGGTCAGGTAAAAAGAGGAAGACCTTCAATGAGATGGATTGACACAGTGGCTGCAACAAAGGGCTCAAACACAGCGACAATTGTGAGGATGGCACAGGATCAGGCAGTGTTTCATTCTGTTGTGCATGGGGCTCTATGAGACGGAGGCGATGCGACAGCACCTAACAACAACATTGCTGAACACTTAAAACAATTTTCTGATAGAAAATATCAGTATTTGATGAAAAAAAAGTGTTATCAAATGCTCTTTATTTCCTGCCCTATGATTTATACGTAAGTATAAGGAGCCCAGGTGCTGTTAAGAGCTAAGACTGCTAGCCAAGATGTCAGTGGTTCAAACCTACCAGCCTCTCCTTGGAAACCCTATGGGGCATTTCTGTTTTATCTTGCAGAGTTGCTATGAGTCAGAATCAACTCTAAAGCAATGGGTTTGGATTTGTTTTTTACATGTAACTATATATAACCTTTATTTTCCAAATATCATTAACCACTTACACATTTTTGTCTTGACACCTCAAACGTATTTTTGAAAAAAAAAATTTCCCTTTTGAATATCTTTTATATTTCAAATTAGATACCACTTCTTCTGAGGAAACATCTTTGATTCCTAGTCATAGTGAGTCAATCCGCAGGCACTGACTATGTTGTTGTTGTTGTTAGTTGCTGTGGAGTTGGTTCCAGCTCATGACAACAACATGCACAACAAAACAAAATGCTGCTGAGTCCTACAACACCTCGCGATCACAGGCATGCTTGAGTCCGTGGTTGGCTTCCAACCTGGGGTGCTCATCTCCCAGCACTACATGGTAAAATTTTCTGTTGTGATCCATTGGGTTTTAATAGGATAATTTTCAGAAATAGGTTATCAGACTTTTCTTCCTACTCTATTTTAGTCTGGAAGCTCCACTGAAACCTGCCCACCATGGGAGACCCTGCTGGAATTTGAAATGTCAGTGCTATAGCTTCCAGTACCATAGCCACACACAAACCACCTCAGTATGATAAACACAGATGGAGGGAGGACACACTCACTCAAATAATAATTAAATGATTCCATTGCAGAACTCAGTTTCTTTTTTTGTATTTATTTGTGTTGCAATTATAATGGTGACTAGAAGTTGAAGCTCCTTTGAGGAATATTGTGATATAGGTTTGAATCTGTACCATTACCTAGTACAGTCACAGGTGTTAAGTGGATATTTAACAAATGCATGTTGATTCAGTAACTGAATAAATGTCTACAGTCTTGTAAAACTGGGAATTGGGTTACCTAGTCAAAAGATCCTGGGAAAGCAGAAATTTTTCTGCACTAGGAACTATATAAACTGGAATACTCCAAACAGGTATTTTTTGAGATATCCACAGGCTAAAAAGAAAAAAATATATAATAATTATTATAAATTCCTAACTTTATGACATATACAGATTTTTAAAGTGTTTTTTTCTTTTTTTACTCTAACATGTGTGTGCTTAATTTGTAGAAATTATCTCAATGCTTAATGGGAGTAAATGTGGGAAAAATTGAAGTGTTTTTTTTTTTTTTCCTCTAGGAAACTCAGAAGGGTTTTATAAAGAAAGAGTCTATTTAAAAAAATCTAATATAAATGAAGGAATAAGTCAATCTAAGTGAGAGATGAACAAGGTTAGGATAGAGCAAAAAATCAACCGAATAAAGTACATAGCAGGTCCCAATCCAAAGCAAGAGGCACTCTGAAGCAGAGGAGTTTTAATCACTGATAGAATATCACACTTCTTTTTTTTTTAGTTAATTCTACTCATAGCAAGCCAATAGGACAGAGTAGAACTGTCCCATAAGATTTCCAAGGCTGTGAATCTCTATGGGAGCAGACTGTGTCATCTTTCTCCCATAGATCGGCTGATGAATTCCAACTGCATACCTTTTGATTAGCATCCAAGTTCTTTAACCAGTGCACCACCAGGGTTCCTTCAAGTTCCCTCCCCAAAAACCAAACCCCATGGCTGTTGAGTTGATTTAGGACAGAGTAGAACTGTCCCCTAGGTTTCCCGAGGAACAGCTGGTGGAGTTGAACTGCCAGCCTTTTGGTTAGCAGCCAGTCTCTTTAACCACTGTGCCACCAGGAGCTCAAGCTACCAAGAGACAGATAAAGCCATAGACTTGAAGCAAAACCTAAGACTTTCATACTGTAAGACTCTCTTACATATAAACCAAAACCAACTAATTGCCATCGAGTTGGTTCCTACTCATAGCAACACTGTAGGACAGAGCTGAACTGTCCCAAAGGGTTTCCAAAGAGTGGCTGGTCGGTTCCAACTGCCAATCATTTGGTTAGCAGCCTGAGCTCTTAACCACTGCACTGCCAGGGCTCCAGTTAACACATATCTTTTATCAATATATCTCACAGTAAGCATATAACATAAAACTGAAGTAATATCATCTTTATCTTAAAAATGAGGAAGCTAAGCTTAGAAAAGTTAAAATGCCTAATTTTCTAAAGCTCTTACTAATGGTAAGTTGAAAGTTAAGTATGGTAACTCAAAAGTTCAATAAATAGTCAACCAGGAAAAAAAAAGCATCTCGTTGCTTGTTATTTGTTAGATTATTGTAAATATGAATCCCCCAAATGGAAACTTAATTTCAAATGGACACCCAAGTCCACACATATGGATGAGTATTTTTCTTTTTGACTGGAGTTGCAAAGATTGTCATTTACTGATTTTTCTCAGAATTACAGCTTTGTTCTGGCATGCAAGGAGAGTTTAAAAGCACAATATCTAGTCACAGAAAATTATTACTACATATGTCCTTTAAAAAAAAAAGCCAAACCAGTTGATAGAGACACCATGTGCATCAGTAGAACTGTGCTCCGCAGGGTTCTCAGTGGCTGATTTTTCAGAAGTAGACTGCCAGGGATTTCTTCTGAGCACCTTTAGACGGAATCAAACCTCTAGTCTTTCACTCAGCAGCTGAGTATAGCATTAAACATTTGTATTACCCAAGGACTCCACATACGTCATAGGAGTTTCCAAAAATAATTATTTATGTACTTACAAATTTGTCTGGCATTTTTAAGTATTAACTTATTAGTTAATAGTTATTAGTGATATGTCTATTTATCTGAGGCTTTGCAGTATAGCATTTTTTTCTGCTTCATCTGTTATCACTGTCATGGCTGTAATCTTGGTATAAGAAATAAAATAACAATTATTCCGTCTTCCTTACTGATGCAATGTTTTTTTTTTTTGCAAATTCTTAATGATGTTGGCAAGCCTATTGTTATTTATAACCTTAATGTCTTCGTGTGTCTGTACAATGCACTGTTCATAGAGATGGTACAGCATTTAATATATTGCACCGTGATAATCACTTTACTTATGTTTTCCCTCTTTTATTGATATGCACCAATGCAAAAGACATTCTTTTCCATCACTGAATCGTTTTCTTAGTATACACCGCAACTTGTGACTAGTAAATAAGTAAGCAAATAAATAGAAGGAATATGTAAAATATCTTCGATACTATTAAACCACAGGCAAATGTTAGTCTGTAAGATATCATCAAAAGTCTTTTAGATTTTGAATTCCTCAGACAGAAGTAAACATATTCATTTCTCATACCGGAATACATTGTTTTCCAGATCTTACCAGCAGATAAGTAGATATATAAGGACCAAAAGTTATTTGAATTATACTAAAAATCTGTATAACAACACTTTGTGTTATCTTACAAATACTTGAAATTATTATTATTATTTACATTCTGTTGTGGAAGTTAATATTTAACAGTGAAGTGTTTTAGGCAAAATTTTTCTAATCAATACAATTTGGAAGTACAAGAAAAATAAATGAACATTTGAAATTATTCTATAATCTAGACATAAATTAATATTTTATATCTTAAGTCAAACCATCAATTACCATAACTCTTTCCATATTATTAAAATAATCATAAAAAAATATAGTGCATCATTAATTTATTTTTGTGTTTAGCAGGGAAAATTTTCTCAGTTTACGGAGAAAAAGAGTGGAATGTGTATCAGTTTTAGTGCACTTATTTGCATGTTCAGGGAAAAATATAAATATTTTCTAAAAAGTGGTCCAGAACATGGGAATTCTATAAAAGGTACTTAATATCATGATTGATATTTATCTAGAAATATACACTAAATTTCACAAAATATAAAGCTCTATAAGGTGCAATACAATAGTACAATAGGGGATGAATTTAATGAACAATGATAGAGCATGGAAATTCTATACACATTATTTAGATATTATCAATATTTATCTTCTAAATACACAAGAAATTACACAAAGTTTGAAACCCTATATTTGAAGTATAAAGCAATAATACCTGTGTCTTTAGAAGCTGAACTAATAAATAAAACTAAAACAATTTTACTCCGTTTTAACCTAATGTATGCCTTAAGTAAAAACATGACTTTCAGAAAATTCTGTAGGAGAAATAAACTTCACTATATCTTAAAATGGAAACCCTGGTGGCGCAGTGATTAAGTGCTACAGCTGCTAACCCAAGGGTCGGCAGTTCAAATCCACCAGGCACTCTTTGGAAACTCTACGGGGCAGTTCTACTCTGTCCTATAGAGTCACGACTCGACGGCACTGGGTTTGGTTTTGATTTTTATATTTTAAAATAAGTCTATAAACGTTGCATTGGAGAAACTCATGCATAGAAATTGAAGAAAAGGACTTAGAAAATATCAAATCAAATGATATGATAGGTAAAGAGACTTTAAAAGAGCAAGCATACCTGTAAAAATATTTAGGAAGTTCAAGGTTTTTTATAATTGTTGTTTATTTAAAAAAAAATCACAAAACTATCGATGTCAAGTCAATTCTAACTCATGTCAGCTACATTTCTGTATTTTTGCTAAAAAAAAAGAAAAAAGTCTAAATTTCATTTATTTGCAGAAAACAGTACTTTCTGGAGCAAGTCTTTGAACACTTGTTTTACTTGCTGGTTCCTCAGGGAATAAATGAAGGGGTTCTGCACAGAAGCAACAGAGGTGTTGAGAATAGCGACTCCTTTGGCCAATGATGCTTTTCTTTTGCAGAGGGATTGGCATACATGAAGATGCAGCTTCCATAAGAGATGGAAATGACAGTCATGTGAGAGGAACAAGGGGAGAAAGCTTTTTTTCTCTGACTGGCAGATGGGATTCTCAGAATAGTCTTGTTGACATACATGTAGGACAAAATCATTAATGCCAAAGTGAATAGCAAGGTAACCAAAGCCAAGTAAAAACCAATTATTTCTAGGAGCCATGTATCTGAGCAAGATAGTTGTTAGAGGGGAAAATAGTCTTATGCAAAGTGATCAATGACATTGGAAGCACAGTAATCCAGCTGAAAGAGAAGCATTAGGAGTGGGAAAATGGTCAGAAACCCTCCCAGTCATGGACATAACACACACATGGTGCAGAATTTCCTGTTCATGATGCTTGTGTAATGCAGGGGTTTGTAGATGGTCACATAGAAGTCATAGGAAATGGCCATCAGAATGTAAAATTCTGTCACCCTCATGAAAATAAAGAAGAGTTGAGTTGCACAGTTGTTATAGGAAACGGTCTTATCCCTGGTGATAACTGCACCCAGAAATCTAGGAATGCATACAGTTGTAAAGGAGATTTCTAGGAAGGAGAAGTTCCAGAGGAAGAAATACATAGGTGTCTGTAGATGGAGTCCACCAAGGTTAGGGTGATGAAAGTCAGGTTTCCAGTGATGCTTAATACCTATGTGATAAATAGAAAGAAGAAGGTCACAATCTGAAGGTCAGGATCATCAGAAAGGCCTAGGAGGACAAACCCTGTGACCACGGTGTGGTTGTTCATTTCTCTTTCTCTCTTTTTCCCTTAAACATACTAAGTGAAAACAGTATAAAGGGAAAGAGATAAAAAATATAATGCATCATGATCAACATCACCATCATCAATACAGTTCCAAAATACCCTATATAATCCATGAAAGTGTTTTCCTTATTTTTAAGATCTAGCTGGCATTATTTTTAATGCATATTTATTAGTTTTCTGGTTTTTAAAATGCAGTAGTAGTTAGGAAATCTTCACACAATAAACCACATCTTTGAGAGATGGTGAATAAAATAAATAATTCTCACTTTGTGTCCAATTTATGCAAAATATCATTACATTTTTGTTGAAACAGTCACAGGAAGTACAAAGATCTTTTCCTTCAGGCGTGTAGTTATTAGGCAATTTTATCTCCTAAAAACAGAAAAGGATGAGCTTAATCTTATCAAAAAAGCAAAAGTGAAATTTAGCTAGTAACAAATCATTACTCTTTTCTGGATGTAGGAAAATGGTTAATGATTGCCTTAGTGAATATGTTTTATTTTTTATCCTTAAGAATCACAGGTCTAATTGCGAAGATAATATGAGAACACTATATAAAGTCTCTACAAGACAGAGTAAAAAGTCTATTTATTTAACAAATAAATTAAATTACTCACTGGTTTCTCTTGTTATTCCATCACAATCTTTAATGCTCCACATCCTTTATGGCTTGCTACAAATGTACACGTGCATATTTATATACAACAAAGCCAAACCCACCCACTGCTGTCGAGTCGATTCTGACTCATAGCGACCCTATAGGATGGAGTAGAACTGCCCCATAGAGTTTCCAAGGGGTGCCTGGTGGATTTGAACTGCCAGCCTGTAGGTTGGCAGCTGTAGCACTTAACCACTACGCTGCCAAGGTTTCCTATTTATATATAAACACTTTTATTTTTGAAGTGAAAGAGACATAATGCATGTATTTATTTTTCATTTTGCACTGAAGGACACATTGGAAAAGTGATTACTTGCCTCAGATCTTAGCAGCTCTCTCACTGCATTGTAGCTCAGTGAATTTTCCATGTAAATACTCATCTTCCTGAGTTATTAAGCTTTTTGGAAGAATGTGTTATTCCCTTGTAATTCTGTCCCACAGTTACCTTTTCCATGAAGGCACTCATCCATATAGATATTCAAGAAATGTTTAGAAAAAACTTCCATTTGTCCTAATCTATTCAGTTCCTATTTGTTCAAGCATTTCTCTGAATACACTATTTCATAGATTCTGTCTAATAAAATCCTGACAGCTATCACTTCCAGATTTTAGATAGTCAAATGCCTGCTGTGAAAGATAGAATATAAAAATCTTTGCATCCCTGACCAAAACTAGCAAAGTTTACACACTATCAAATTTGATTTTATTCTTTCTCTATTATGATTGCTCAAGACAAGTATTTCAGGAAATAAAAAATGAAATGTCAGAAACTTTCAGAAAATGTAGAATTACAATCCCCTTCAATAAGGTTGATCTACAAGTTCTAGGAGCTAATATTTAAAGAGAGAACTGAGAGACATATGACAACGTTAGGTATTATGAGCGTGTACTCAAACTAGGATCTGGTTTTCCCCTAGTTATACTTACATCTTAAATTTGCTAATTCATGCTTGCTTTAACCTTAGCAAAGACTGTGCAGAGATCTCCTGGGAACCAGGCAAAGTCCAGGGCATTTCTCTGCTTTATTATGGACCAGGAAGGAATTCTGCAAGGCGTCCTTGGGTAACTCAGTGATGTGCTAACTCCTCTCCATAATAGGTCTCCCTTGAGAAGAGTCGTGTTCATCGTTGTATCCCACAGAGGACCTAAGGTGGTGACTTCTACTTACCATTTCCTTCTTTGACTAAGTCACTTAATATTTTATCATTATTTAATATTTTATGAGTAATAAAATAAGTATGAAAGCCACTTTCTTACAAAAGTTGAGGTCTTCATCTAGTTTGTAGCTAATCATCTTCATTAGAAACATGTTTCGGACATATGCCTTTTTGTTGTCTTATTACCCTTATGTTTTGTTAGATGTCGGAACATAGACAAATGGTTATTTCATCATCCTTAATTGCTATCGTTAGGTTCCATCGAGTCAGTTATGACTCACAGCAACCCTATCTACAACAGAACGAAACACTGCCTGGTCCTGCATAACTTCACAATCATTGTTATGCTTCGGCTCATTGTTGCAGCCACTGTCAATCCATCTCCTTGAAGGTCTTCCTCTTTTTCACTGACCCTCTACTTTAACACACATGATGTTCTTCTCCAGGGACTGATCCCTCCTGATAATATGTCCAAAGTATGCGAGATGAAGTTTCACCATCCTTGTTTCTAATTAGCATTCTGTCTGTACTTCTGTGTTCAGTTTTTGAGATAAAAAATTACCCTTTAAATATCGTGCTCAAGATCTTTAAGAAAAATTTTATTACATAGGTTAATTTGTTTAATTCTCCTTACAGACGGCAATATTTTTCAACTTTGCCCACCATTCTTTTCATCTTGACCTTTGAATTCATTTATCAGCTTTTTAAATTCTGTTGAAGAATATCACAGTGTATTACACTTTACTTACATGAAATGTGGTTAGTGGGGTTATTATTCATTTTTATTTATTGTTGTCTTTATGTTTTCCAAATATTTTGACATTAGACATATAGGTAATATGAAGTCAGATAATAATACTATGTATTTAATATGTAATCAAATGAATTTATAGAATTAAGTATAAATTGTGTGCTTAAAAGGTACTTGTTAAATATATTTGTACACAAATATTCATAACAGCATTATTCACAACAGCCAAAAGGTGGGAACAATCCAAGTATACATCATCATATGAATGGATAAACAAAATGTGATATAAACCCACAGTGGAATATTATTCAGCCATATAAAGACTGACGTTCTGATACCTCTTATGACATAGCTGAACCTTAAAAACATTATGATAAGCGAAATAAGCTAGACAAAAATTTGACAAATATTGTATGATTGCACTTGTATGAAATGTGTACAATCGGCAAATTCATAGAGACAGAAAGTAGATTAGAAGTTTTTAGGAGCTGACGGGAAGAGAGTATGGGGAGTTATTGTTTAATGTTTATAATTTCTACTTGGGCTACTTTGGCCTGTTTTCCAAAAACAGTATACTATGCACCAACATCAACACTATATGGACTTTCTCACTGGTCTATGTTATGTAGATGCATTTCTTAATATTTTGTAAGCATACAATCTTCTCTACCAGGCTTCCATAGATAAACCAAAAACAAAAAAAAATAGATAGCCCTAATTAAAATTAAATTCCTCCTCATCTGCATTTGAATTTTATGTGTTTTTTCAACTTTTATCATAATCACTTTGTTTTTATATTTATAAATACTTCCTGAGTAGATTTGAAAATATTGAATGTGTTTGTCAGCTATAATAAACTGTGAAGTCCTAAATGGCTAGAAAAATGTCTTTTATTTCTGAATATATTCATAACTATCCCAAACTGATTTAGAAAATAAAAATAATAACACTTTTTTCATCAACATAAATGGCGACTATACATGTGGACCTCTGTGGATGGAAAACACAGAAACCACATCGCCTACTTCTGTGGAAAGAAATGATGGAAAAGCTGAATATCATCAGTCAGAACAAGGCCAGGGTCTGACTCTGGAACAGACAACCAACTGGTCACTGGCAAGTTCATGTTACAGTTGAAAAAAAATCACAACAAAGCAATGAGAGCCAAAATAGGACCTTGAGTATATCCCACCTGAATTTGGAGACCATCTCAAGAATAGATTTGAAGCACTAATGACCAAAGACCAGACGAGTTGTAGGATGATATCAAGGACATCATACACTAAGAAAGCAAAAGGTCATTAAAAATACAGGAAAGAAAGAAAAGACTGAAATGGATGTCAGAAGAGACTCTGAAACTTGCTTTTGAAGGTAGAATAGATAAAGCAAATGGAAGAAATGATGAAGTGAAAGAGCTAAACAGAAGATTTCAAAGGTCAGTTCGAGATGACAAAGTAAAGTGTTATAATGAAATGTCCAAAGACCTGGAGTTAGAACTCCAAAAGGGAAGAACAAGCTCCTCATTTCTCAGGATGAAATAACTGAAGAAAAAAAAAATTACACCTCAAGTCGCAATATTGAAGTATTCTGTGGACAAAATCTTAAAGGACACAGAAAGCATCAAAAGAAAATGAAAGAAATACACAATCACTGTACCAAAAAGAACTGGTTGACATTTAACCATTTAAAAAAAAAAAAAACCCCGTTGCTGTCAAGTAGTTTCCAACTCACAGCGAGCCTATAGTACAGAATAGAACTGTCCCATAGGGTTTCCAAGGAGTGGTTCGTGGATTTCACCTGCTGACCTTTTGGCTAGCAGCTGAACTCTTAACCACTGAGCTACCAGGGTTCCCTCAACCATTTTAGGAGGTAGCATATGATCAAAAACTGATGATGCTAAAGGAAGAAACCCAAGATACACTGAAGGCATTGGTGAAAAACAAGGCTCCAGGAATTGAAGCAATACCAACTGAGATGTTTCAACAAAGAGTTGTAGCCCTGAAGGTACTCGCTTGCCTATGCCAATTAATTGTGAAGATAGCTGCCTGCCCAACTGAACACAAGAAATCCACGTATGTTCCCATTTCAAAGAAAGGTGATTCAACAGAATGGGGAAATTATCGAACAATGTTATTAATATCACATGCAAGTAAAATTTTGCTAAAGATAATTCAAAATGCAATGGTATATCAACAGTGAGCTGTCAGAAATTCAAACAGGATTTAGAAGAGGACATAAAATGAGGTAGCAGTGCTGAATTCAGATGGATCTTGGCTGAAAGCAGAGAATACCAGAAAGATGTTTACCTGTGTTTCAGTGACTGTGCAAAGGCATTCAATTACGTGGATCATAATAAATTACAGATGACACTGCAAAGAATGGAAATGCCAGAACACTTACTTGTGCTCATGGGAAACCTGTACATAGACCAAGAGAGAGTCCTTCAAACACAACAAGGGAATATTTCATGGTTTAAAAACAGGAACCATCGCCATCAAGTCAATTCTGACTCATAACGACCGTATGCTGATGAAGATTAACCACCACAACCTTCAGTATGGATTAGACCTCAACATAAAGAAAATAAAAATCCTCACTACTGGACCAATTAGCAACATTATGTTAAATGGAGAATAGATTGAAGTTGTCAAGGATTTCATTTTACTTGCATCCTTAATCAACACCCATGGAAGCAGCAGTCAAGAAATCAAAAGGTGCATTGCATTGTGCAAATTGGCTGCAAATGACCTCTTTAAAGTTTTGAAAAACAAAGATGTCACCTTGAAGACTAGGGTCTGCCAGATCCAAGGCAGTATGTTTTCAATCACCTCATATACATGTGAAAGCTGGACAGTGAATAAGGAAAACCAAAGAGGATTGACACCTATGAATTCTGGTATTGGCGAGGCATATTGAATATATCATAGAGTGCCAAAAGAATGAACAAATCTATCTTGGGAGAAGCACAACCAGAATGCCCCTTAGATGTAAGGATGGTGAGACTATGTCTCACATACTTTGGACATGTTATCAGGAGGGCTCAGGCCCTGGAGCAGGGCATCATGCTTGGTAAAGTAGAAAGTCAGTGAAAAAGAGGAAGGCCCTCAAGAAGATGGATTGACACAATGGCTGCAACAATGGGATCAAGCATAACAATGATTGTGAGGATGGCCCAGAACTGGGCAGTATTTCATTCTGTGGTACATAGGGTCACTACGAGTTGGAATCTACTCAACAGCACCTAACAACAACAACAACCATGACTCTAAAGAGAGGGAGGGTGGGCAGGATCAGGCCTTCTCATCCCTCAGCCTCTGATGTCGTATTGCTCCAGGGAAGCTTTTGAAAGACCCTTTCCAACTAGGTGGAGACCTCTCTAGACAAAAGCTATTAATATTCAGAAAGAACTTACCTTGTACTCATAGAGACCCTAAAAGACAGAGTAGAACTGCCCTATAGGGTTTCCGAACCTATAAATCTTTAAGGAAGCCGGCTGCCACAACTGTCTCTGGCTCAGCGACTGGTGGAGTCAAACCACCGACCTTTTGGTTAGCTGCCTAGTGCTTAGCCACTGTGGCACCAGGGCTTCTTAACACAATAACAGTAAATAAACTTATGTTACAGATCTAGTGTGTATTTCTTCCCTATTTTTTATTGTGTATTAGGTGAAAAGTTTACAGTGCAAATAAATTCCTCATTCAAAAATTTATCCACAAATTGTTCTGTGTCAGTGGTTGCAATCCCTGCAATGGGTCAGCACACTCCCCCTTTCCCTTTACACCCAGGCTTCCCTGTGTCCATTTGTCCATGTTTCCTGTTCAGTCTTGCTTTCATGTCTTTATATGGTCAGGTGTTGTCCATTAAGTGTCCTATATTTGATTGAAATAAGAAGAACATTCCTCACATGTGTTACTGTTTGTTTTAAAGGCCTAATCACTGGCTGAGGGGTGGACTTCAGGAGTGGCTTCAGCTCTGAGTTTGCACAGTGTCTGAGGGCCATAGTTCTGAGGGTCCCTCCAGTCTCTGTCAGACCAGTAAGTATGGTCTTTTTTGTGAACTTGAATTTTTTCCGACATTTTTCTCCTGCTCTGTCTGGAACACTCTATAGTGATCCCTGTCAGAGTAGAAGGTGGTGGTAACCAGGCAAGATCTATCTATTTCTTCTGGGCTCAGGATGATGAAGACTGTGGTTCATGTGGTCCATTATTCCTTTGTACTGATACTTTCCTTGCATGTTTGGTTTTCTTCATTCTCCTTTGCTCCAAACCTGATGGGGAAAATAGGTGTATTTTAGATGGCTTCTGTTTTGTTTTTTTAGAGATGGACATTCAGCTTTGCCAGCACCATTTGTTTAAAAGACTGCCTTTTTCTCATTTAATGTACTTGGGTCCTTTGCCAAAGATTAGCTGACCATAGGTGGATGGATCTACATCTCGGTTCTCGATTCTATTCCATTCGTGTACGTCTGGTCGTTGTATCAGTACCAGGCTATTTTGACTACAGTGGCTGTACAGTAGGCTCTGAGATCAGGTCATGCGAAGTCTCCTACTTTGTTATTTTTCTTCAGTAATACTTTGATTATCTAAGGCCTCTTTCCTTCCCATATAAAGGTGGTGATTAGTTTTTCCATTTGATAAAGAATGCTGTCGACATATGGATCTGGATTGCATCATATCTGTGGATCGCTTTGTGTAAGATTGACGTTTTCACAATGTTGAGTCTTCCTACCCATAAGAAGGCATGTTTTTCCATTTATGTAGGCCTCTTTTGGTTACTTGCAATAGAGTTTTGTAGTTTTCTTTGTATGGGTCTTTTACGTCTTACTATAAAAGAAAGTGTTTTTTTTTTTTTTTTCCTGTGTGTAAACCTTTTCTTGAGTTCTTATAATAGCTGTCTCACACAATATTTGTCCTCTTCTGACTGACTTATTTTACTCACCATAGTGTCTTCCAGGTTCATTCAGGTTGTGCAGATTCATCACTATTCTTTATTGTTGCATAGTATTTCCTCATGTGTATGTACCATAATTTTTTATCCGTTCATCTCTTGGTGTGCTTTTACATCGTTTCCATCCTTTTTCTACTGTGAATAGTGCTGCAATGAACATGAGTGTGCATGTGTCTATTCTGTCCATTCATGTGGAGGCTCTTATTTCTCTAGGGTATATTCCCAGGAGTGGGATTACTGGATTGTATGATATTTCTATTCCTAGCTTTTTAAGGAAGACCCATATCATTTCCCAAAGTGCATAATTTTACATTCCCACCACAATGCATAAGAGTCCCAATCTCCCTGCAACTTCTCTAACATTTGCTGTTTTGTGTTTTTTGGATCAGTACTACTATTGTTGGGGTGAGATGGTATCTCAATATAGTTTCGATTTGCATTTTTCTAAAGGCTAATGATCACAAATATTTCTTCATGTATCTGTTAGTTGCCTGAATGGCTTCTCTCGTGAATTGCTGTTCATATCCTTTGCCCATTTTTTAATTGGAGAAATATAAAATCTGAAACGATAAAGATCACGGAAGAAAAAATAAGGACAATGCTAGGTGCCCTAATACATGGCATAACTAGGATACAAACCATAACCAACAATGCACAAATACTGGAAGAGAAACTAGATAACTGGGAGCTCCTAAAAATTAAACACTTAGCTCTTCAAAAGTCTTCACCAAAAAGAGTAAAAAGAGAACCAACAGACTGGGAAAAAAATTTTCACTGTGATATATCCCCCCAGGGTCTAATCTATGATTGGTTTTCGAATGTTGAACCATGCTTGCATAACTGGTATGAAACTAACTTGTTCGTGATGTGCTGTTTTCCTGATGCACTGAATTCTTTTGTCTAGAATTTTGTTGAGAATTTTTCATTTGTATTTATGAGACATTTTGATCTGTAATTTTCTTTTTTGTGGCGTCTCTGTCTTTGGGATCAGGGCTATGCTGGCTTCATTGAATGAATTCAGGTGTATTTCTTCCTTTCCTATGCTTTGAAACAGATACAATAGTACTGTTCTGGGCTCTTCTCTGAATGCCTGGTAGAATTTTCCAGTGAAGCCATCCAGGCCAGGACTTTTTTATTTTGAGGGAGGTAAGTTTAATTATCTCTTCAATCTCTTTTCATGTTACGGGTCTGCTCAAATTTTCTATCTCAGCCTGTGTTAGTTTAGGTAGGTAGTGTGTTTCTAGGAATTTGTACATTTCCTCCAGGTTCTCAAATTCGTTGGAGTACAATTTTTCATAGGATTCTGTCATGATCCTTTTTTATTTCAGCTGTGTCTGTTGTAATGTTCCCCATCTCATTTCTTATTTGGGTTATTTGCTTCCTCTCCTGTTTTTCTTTTGTCATTTTGGCCAGCAATTTGTCTATTTTGTTGATCTTTTCAAAGAACTAACTTTTGGTCTTGATTCTTTTTATTGCTTTTCTGTTCTCTCTTTCATTTATTCTGGCTTTAGTCTATATCATTTCTTTTCTTCTGATATCTGTGGAATTTTTTCATTGTTCTCTATTCGTTCAGGTAGTAGGGCCAACGTTTTGATTTTGGCCCATTCTTCTTTTTTGATGTGTGCAATTATTGCTATAAATTGACCTCTGGGCACTGCCTTTGCTGTGTCCCAAAGATTTTGGTATGATGTGTTTTAATTCTTATTTGATTCTAAGAAATGTTTTATTTCCTCTTTCATTTCTTCTGTTACCAAAAAGTTGTTTTTAGGCAAGATGTTATACGGTTTTGTGTATTTGACTTTTTTTCCTTAGTCTTTCTCTTATTGATTTCTATTTTTATGGCATTGTGATGAGAGAGAATGCTCTGTAATATTTCATTGTTTGGGATTTTATTGAGGGTTGCTTTGTGGTCTAAATTGTGGTCTATTCTGGAGTATGTTCCATATGCATTGGAAAAGAATGTATACTTTGCTTTTGTTGGGTGGAGTGTTCTGTATATGTCTGTGAGGTCAAGTTGGTAGACTGTGGCCTTTAGATGTTCTGTATCTTTGTTGAGTTTCTTTCTAGATGTTCTGTCCTTTACCAAGAGCAGTATGTTGAAGTCTCCTACTATTATTGTGGAATTGTCTATATATGTTTTCAGTTCTGTTAGAGTTTGTTTTATATATTTGGCAGCCCTACTGTTGGGTACACAGATATTCATTAAGGTTATATCTTCTTGGTGGACTGTACCTTTAACCATTGTATACTTTTTTTCCTTGTCTTTAATGGTTGATTTTATATTGAAGTCTATTTTATCTGAGATTAGTATTGCCATTACTGTTTTTTTTTTTTTTTTTTTGGTTACTCTCTACCTGTGATGGTGAAGTATGGCCTGGCAGGAAGGGGTAGAGGTGCTGTATAGGGCTAGTTGGGTGGGAGAAAGAAAAGAAAGATTAAAAAAAGAGAGAAAGAAAAAAGCGGTGTGGTAGGAGCTGGTAGGTGAGGGTGGGGTAGACCCCAGTAGCTCACTAGCCAAAATGGTACAGCTTTGCCTGTCGTGAAGGGATGGAGGTAATGTATGGAGCTTATCAAGAGGGAGAAATGAGGGGAAGAAGGGAAAAAATGACACAAAAAGACCCAGGGGAGGGGGTGGGGCAGACCAGGGGTAATGGCAGGCCAGTAGCTCTCTAGCCAAGCAGACAGAGTAGCCGGTCAGGAAGGGCTGATGTGGCATACAGGGCAGAAAGTTGAGGGACTGAAAGCATGTTTTTCTGCTTACTGGGTGCTGTCTCCTGTTGGGAGCTCCATGGAGTAGCCTTCCCTTACTCCCTGCCCAGGGTCATTGGTTGCTGTGCTCCAAGATGGCAAAGCTGTGCCATGTTAGTTGGCAGGCGACCTCCACTCCATATCTCTCCCCATTCTGTTTTTGATCATTTTTTTCCTTCCATTCAGTGTTTGATCTAGTTCTTTATCCCTTCATTCAATGCTTAGGGTTCCAGGCTAGAGATTTTTATCTGTTTTACTTTGTTGCGTCTTTGCTGTACAAGGACAGCATCATATGTCTGCCTAGGGTGCCATGTTGACTCTGCCTCTCCATTCAGTATTTTTTGACAGCATCTGTGTATGTATGTACGTATGAAACTCTGAAACTTGCTCTCGAAGGTGGAGCAGCTAAAGAAAAAGGAAGAATTCATGAAGGAAAAGAACTGAAGATTTCAAAGGGCATCTCGAGAAGACAAAGTAAAGTATCATAACGACATGTGCAAAGAGCTGGAGATGGAAAACCAGAAGGGAAGAACACACTCGGCGTTTCTCAAGCTGAAAGAAATGAAGAAAAAATTCAAGCCTCAAGTTGCAATAGTGAAGAATTCTATGGGGAAAAAGTTAAACGATGCAAGAAACATCAAAGGAATACACAGAGTTATTATACCAAAAAGAATTAGTCAATGTTCAACCATTTCAAGAGGTTGCATATAATCAGGAACCGATGGTACTGAAGAAAGAAGTCCAAACTGCTCTGAAGGCATTGGCTAAAAACAAGGTTCCAGGAATTGATGGAATATCAATTGAGATGTTTCAACAAGTGAGCTGGAGGTGCTCACTTGTCTATGCCAAGAAATATGGAAGACAGCTCCCTGACCAACTAACTGGAAGAGATCCATGTTTATGCGCATTCCCGAGAAAGGTGACCCAACTGAAAGTAGAAATTATAGAACAATATCATTAATATCACATGCAAGCAAAATTTTGCTGAAAATCACTCAAAAACGGCTGTAGCAGTATATCAACAGGGAACTGCCAGAAATTCAGGCCAGTTTCAGAAGAGGACGTGGAACCAAGGATATCATTGCTGATGTCAGATGGATCCTGGCTGAAAGCAGAGAATACCAGAAGGATATTTACCTGTGTTTTATTGACTATGCAAAGGCATTCAACTGTGTGGATCATAACAAAATATGGAAAACATTGTGAAGAATGGAAATTCCCGAACACTTAATTGTGCTCATAAGGAAATTTTACATAGATCAAGAGGCAGTTGTTCAGACAGAACAAGGGGATACTGATTGGTTTAAAGTCAGGAAAGGTGTGCGTCAGGCTTGTATTTTTTCACCATACCTATTCAATCTGTATGCTGAGCAAATGATCCAAGAAGCTGGACTATATGAAGAAGAACAGGGCATCAGGATTGGAGGAAGACTCATTAACAACCTGCATTATGCAGATGATACAACCTTCCTTGCTGAAAGTGAAGAGGACTTGAAGCACTTACTAAGGAAGATCAAAGACCACAGCCTTCAGCATGGATTGCACCTCAACATAAAGAAAACAAAAGTACTTACAACTGGACCAATGAGCAGCATCATGATAAATGGAGAAAAGATTAAAGTTGTCAAGGATTTCAGTTTACATGCATCCACAATCAACAGCCACGGAAGCAACAGTCAAGAAATAAAAAGGCACACTGTATTGGGTAAATCTGCTGCAAAGGACCTCTGTAAAGTGTTAAGAGCAAAGATGTCACCTTGAAGACTAAGGTACGCCTGACCCAAGCCATGGCATTTTCAATCACAGCATATGCATGTGAAAGCTGGAGAATGAATAAGGAAGACCGAAGAAGAATTGACGCCTTTGAATTGTGGTGTTGGCGAAGAATATCGAATATACCATGGACTGCCAAAAGAACGAACAAATCTGTCTCAGCAGTACAACCAGAACACTCCTGAGAAGCAAGGATAGCAAGACTGCGGCTTACGTACTTTGGATATGTCAGAAGGGATCAGTCCCTGGAGAAGGAAGGAGGAAGACCCTCAGTGAGGTAGACTGACACAGTGGCTGCAACAATGAGCTCAAGCATAACAACGCTTGTGGCGATGGCTCAGGACTGAACAGTGTTTCGTTCTGTTGTGCACAGGGTCGCTATGAGTCGGAACCGACTTGACAGCACCTAACAACACCACCACCTACCTACCTATTTATTGAGAGAGATTATAGGATTTGAAAGAGGTCTATTTAACACTTATACCTAAAGAAATACGTATTGATAACGATCTCTGCTGCTTTATTAACATGTAAATTATATTTGGAAACCCTGGTGGCCTAGTGGTTAAGTGCTACAGCTGCTAACCATGAGGTTGACAGTTCAAATCCGCCAGGCGCTCCTTGGAAACTCTATGGGGCAGTTCTATTCTGTCCTATAGGGTCTCTATGAGTCGGAATTGACTTGACGACAGCGGGTTTGGTTTTTCTGGTTAACATATTGAAGTGAGGAATAATTTTTTTTTTTTGCTTTTACAAACAAATGTATTTGCATTTTTCTTTAAATTATATGGAATCCCCCACACCCATATTTCCTAGAGAAGCTACAAGATGGTGAGGCAAATTCCTGTCAAAAATAAATACAAATGAAAAAATTATGTTCTCTGTATAATAAGTGAAATATTATATCAATATTTTTAGAGTGGCTCCTATATTTGTAGGATTATTGTTTTGCTAGCCACAACTCAAAACATAATTTTGCCTTTCAAAATAATTATTGTTAGAGAAATTATGATTAACAAACCTGTCTAGAAGAAGGAGGAGTTAGAAAGATAAAAGAAGCATTTTAAGAAGATGGGAAATATATTAAACAAATATCCCTGTGAATTATTAGGGAAAAATTAAAGAAAAGAACGCATGAACATGAATGAAAGGGAGGCCATTTTGTTTTGAACAGGATACTGAAAATTCATGTTTATTTTTAAATTGCCCTTCAGTGTACCTCTAATTCATGACACATCATCTTTTCATTTCCTTGTGAAAAATACAGTCCTCCTTGCCAAGTCCATGAAAGCTGGCTTGACTTGTTGATTCCTTAGGCTATAAATAAAGGGGTTCAGCATGGGAGCTACTGAGATGTTTAGCACAGCTACTCCCTTGCTCAAAGACACCCTGTCTTTTGCTGAGGGTTTAATGTACACGAAAATGCAGCTACTATAAGAGATGGATACAACAATCATGTGGGAAGAACATGTGGAAATGGCCTTTGTCCTCTTGACTAGCAGAAGGAATCCTCAAAATTGTTCTGATGATATATATGTAAGACAGAAATACTAATGCCAATGTGAACATTAGAGTAAACACAGCATAGGAAAAACCCATTATCTCCAGGAATTTTGTATCTGAACAAGAAAGTTGCAGCAGGGGAAAATAATCACAGGTAAAATGGTCAATAATGTTAGATCTACAGTAATCAAGCTTTAACAGCAACATGAGCACAGGGAATACGATTAAGAATGAAGCAAGCCGGGGGCGGAGCCAAGATGGCGGACTAGGCAGACGCTACCTCGGATCCCTCTTACAACAAAGACACGGAAAAACAAGTGAATCGATCACATACATAACAATCTACGAACCCTGAACAACAAACACAGATTTAGAGACAGAGAACGAACTAATATGGGGAAGCAGCGATTGTTTTCAGAGCCTGGAGCCAGCATGCCAGTCAGGTACGGCACAAGCACAGAGAGCTGCTCCACCCCCCTGAACTAACCCCGGGAGGGGAACCAGCTGGTTCTGCGGGCGGCATGGGACGCAGCCGATAGAAGTCCCCGGGAGGCAGTGACTGGTCTTGGAACTGGGAGAGCAGCATCCCAGCTGGGGAACCATCCCGCCGGGATTTGGACTGGACGCAGGTACGGCATAAACACGGAGAGCTGCTCCACCCCCTGAACTAACCCCGGGAGGGGGCCCGGCCGGGTCGCACGGGCGGCGTGGGAAGCAGCCGGTAGGAGAAGTCCCCGGGAGGCAGCGACTGGTATTGGAGCGGGAAGAACAGCGTCCCAGCCGGGACACTCGGTCACGGCACAAGCACGGGGAGCTCCTCCACCCACCTGAACTAACCCCGGGAGGGGGCCCAATCAGTTCTCGGGGGTGGCACGGCAACGTGGCTGGAGGGACGAGAAGTCCCCGGAAGGAAGCGACTGATTTTGGAGTCGAGAGTGCATTGTCCCAGTAGGGGAATCTTGACCCTGGGCGTGGGGCTGGAAGCGGAGGATCTGACCGTGACTCCAGCGGGCCAGACCCCCCGGGGGCAATCTCCACACAGCCAGCACACATAGGCGACGTGCCCCGCGGGAATCTCAGATATAATAGTCATTCCAAGCAAGACAAGCAACTCTGGCTATATTCTGAGGTGCTACTCTCCTATCTCTCTGTTCCCTCCCCCACCCTCCCCAGGCGGCTTCATTAACATCCGAATAGCCTGAGCCAGAGGGAGAACTCTGATAGGGATCTGACTGCATTTTTTTTTAGCGGATTTTCTGGAAAAACTAGTTTCCCAGTGATGGCTCAGAGACAGCACTCCATATCAAACCACATAAAGAAGCAGACCATGACAGCTTCTCCAACCCCCCAAACAAAAGAATCAAAATCTTTCCCAAATGAAGATACAATCCTGGAATTATCACAGAATATAAAAAACTAATTTACACAATGCTTCAAGACATCACAAACGAAATTAGGCAAACTGCAGAAAAAGCCAAAGAACACACTGATAAAACTGTTGAAGAACTCAAAAGATTATTCAACAACATAGGGGAAAAATTAAAAAGTTGCAAGAACCCATAGAGAGACAGCATGTAGAAATCCAAAAGATTAACAATAAAATTACAGAATTAGACAACGAAATAGGAAGTCAGAGGAGCAGACTCCAGCAATTAGAATGCAGACTGGGACATCTGGAGGACCAGGGAATCAACACCAACATAGCTGAAAAAAAATCAGATAAAAGAATTAAAAAAAATGAAGAAACCCTAAGAATCATGTGGGACTCTATCAAGAAGGATAACCTGCGGGTGATTGGAGTCCCAGAACAGGGAGGGGGGACAGAAAACACAGAGAAAATAGTTGAAGAACTCCTGACACAAAACTTCCCTGACATCATGAAAGACGAAAGGATATCTATCCAAGATGCTCATCGAACCCCATTTAAGATTGATCCAAAAAGAAAAACACCAAGACATATTATCATCAATCTCACCAAAACCGAAGATAAACAGAAAATTTTAAAAGCAGCCAGGGAGAAAAGAAAGGTTTCCTTCAAGGGAGAATCAATAAGAATAAGTTCAGACTACTCAGCAGAAACCATGCAGGCAAGAAGGGAATGGGACGACATATACAGAACACTGAAGGAGAAAAACTGCCAACCAAGGATCATATATCCAGCAAAACTCTCTCTCAAATACGAAGGCGAAATTAAGATATTTACAGATAAACACAAGTTTAGAGAATTTGCAAAAACCAAACCAAAGCTACAAGAAATACTAAAGGATATTGTTTGGTCACAGAACCAATAATATCAGATATAAGCACAACACAAGGTCACAAAACAGAACGTCCTGATATCAACTCAAATAGGGAAATCACAAAAACAAACAAATTAAGATTAATTAAAAAAAAATACACATAACAGGGAATCATGGACGTCAATAGGTAAAAGATCACAATAATCAAAAAGAGGGACTAAATACAGGAGGCACTGAACTGCCATATGGAGAGTGATACAAGGTGATATAGAACAATACAAGTTAGGTTTTTACTTAGAAAAATAGGGGTAAATAATAAGGTAACCACAAAAAGGTATAACAACTCTATAACTCAAGATAAAAGCCAAGAAAAACGTAACAACTCAACTAACATAAAGTCAAACACTATGAAAATGAGGATCTCACAATTTACTAAGAAAAACGCCTCAGCACAAAAAAGTATGTGGAAAAATGAAATCGTCAACAACAGACATAAAAAGGCATCAAAATGACAGCACTAAAAACTTATTTATCTATAATTATGCTGAACGTAAATGGACTAAATGCACCAATAAAGAGACAGAGAGTCACAGACTGGATAAAGAAACACGATCCATCTATATGCTGCCTACAAGAGACACACCTTAGACTTAGAGACACAAACAAACTAAAACTCAAAGGATGGAAAAAATATATCAAGCAAACAATAAGCAAAAAAGAAGAGGAGTAGCAATATTAATTTCTGACAAAATAGACTTTAGACTTAAATCCACCACAAAGGATAAAGAAGGACACTATATAATGATAAAAGGGACAATTGATCAGGAAGACATAACCATATTAAATATTTATGCACCCAATGACAGGGCTGCAACACACATAAATCAAATTTTAACAGAATTGAAAAGTGAGATAGATACCTCCACAATTATAGTAGGAGACTTCAACACACCACTTTCTGAGAAGGACAGGACATCCAGTAAGAAGCTCAATAGAGACACGGAAGATCTAATTACAACAATCAACCAACTTGACCTCATTGACTTATACAGAACTCTCCCCCCAACTGCTGCAAAATATACTTTTTTTTTCTAGCGCACATGGAACATTCTCTAGAATAGACCACATATTAGGTCATAAAACAAACCTTTGCAGAGTCCAAAACATCGAAATATTACAAAGCATCTTCTCAGACCACAAGGCAATAAAACTAGAGATCAATAATAGAAAAACTAGGGGAAAGAAGTCAAATACTTGGAAAATGAACAATACCCTTCTGAAAAAAGACTGGGTTATAGAAGACATCAAGGAGGGAATAAGGAAATTCATCGAATGCAATGAGAATGAAAATACTTCCTATCAAAACCTCTGGGACACAGCAAAAGCAGTGCTCAGAGGTCAATTTATATCGATAAATGCACACATACAAAAAGAAGAAAGAGCCAAAATCAGAGAACTGTCCCGACAACTTGAACAAATAGAAAGTGAGCAACAAAAGAATCCATCAGGCACCAGAAGAAAACAAATAATAAAAATCAGAGCTGAACTAAATGAATTAGAGAATAGAAAAACAATTGAAAGAATTAACAAAGCCAAAAGCTGGTTCTTTGAAAAAATTAATAAAATTGATAAACCATTGGCCAGACTGACTAAAGAAATACAGGAAAGGAAACAAATAACCCGAATAAGAAACGAGAAGGACCACATCACAACAGAACCCAATGAAATTAAAAGAATCATTTCAGATTATTATGAACAATTGTACTCTAACAAATTTGCAAACCTAGAAGAAATGGATGAATTCCTGGAAAAACACTACCTACCTAAACTAACACATTCAGAAGTAGAACAACTCAATAGACCCATAACAAAAAAAGAGATTGAAACGGTAATCAAAAAACTCCCAACAAAAAAAGTCCTGGCCTGGACGGCTTCACTGCAGAGTTCTACCAAACTTTCAGAGAAGAGTTAACACCACTACTTCTGAAGGTATTCCAAAGCATAGAAAATGACGGAATACTACCCAACTCATTCTATGAAGCCACCATCTCCCTGATACCAAAACCAGGTAAAGACATTACAAAAAAAGAAAATTATACACCTATATCCCTCATGAACATAGATGCAAAAATCCTCAACAAAATTCTAGCCAATAGAATCCAACAACACATCAAAAAATAATTCACCATGATCAAATGGGATTTATACCAGGTATGCAAGGCTGGTTTAATATCAGAAAAACCATTAACGTAATCCATCACATAAATAAAACAAAGATAAAAACCACATGATCTTATCAATTGATGCAGAAAAAGCATTTCACAAAGTTCAACACCCATTTATGATAAAAACTCTTACCAAAATAGGAATTGAAGGAAAATTCCTCAACATAATAAAGGGCATCTATGCAAAGCCAACAGCCAATATCACTCTAAATGGAGAGAACCTGAAAGCATTTCCCTTCAGAACGGGAACCAGACAAGGATGCCCTTTATCACCGCTCTTATTCAACATCGTACTTGAAGTCCTAGCCAGGACAATTAGGCTAGACAAAGAAATAAAAGGTGTCCGGATTGGCAAGGAAGAAGTAAACTTATCACTATTTGTAGATGACATGATTATATACACAGAAAACCCTAAGGAATCCTCCAGAAAACTACTGAAACTAATAGAAGAGTTTGGAAGAGTCTCAGGTTATAAAATAAACATACAAAAATCACTTGGATTCCTCTACATCAACAAAAAGAACACCGAAGAGGAAATATCCAAATCAATACCATTCACAGTAGCCCTCAAGAAGATAAAATACTTAGGAATAAATCTTACCAAGGATGTAAAATACCTATACAAAGAAAACTACAAAGCTCTACTACAAGAAATTCAAAAGGACATACTTAAGTGGAAAAACATACCTTGCTCATGGATAGGAAGACTTAACATAGTAAAAATGTCTATTCTACCAAAAGCCATCTATACATTTAACGCACTTCCGATCCAAATTCCAATGTCATATTTTAAGGGGATAGAGAAACAAATCACCAATTTCATATGGAAGGGAAAGAAGCCCCAGATAAGCAAAGCACTACTGAAAAAGAAGAAGAAAGTGGGAGGCCTCACTTTACCTGATTTCAGAATCTACTATACAGCCACAGTAGTCAAAACAGCCTGGTACTGGTACAACAACAGGCACATAGACCAATGGAACAGAACTGAGAACCCAGGCAGAGATCCATCCACGTATGAGCAGCTGATATTTGACAAAGGACCAGTGTCAATTAATTGGGGAAAAGATAGCCTTTTTAATAAATGTTGCTGGCATAACTGGATATCCATTTGCAAAAAAATGAAACAGGACCCATACCTTACACCATGCACAAAAACTAACTCCAAGTGGATCAAAGACCTAAACATAAAGACTAAAACGATAAAGATCATGGAAGAAAAAATAGGGACAACCCTAGGAGCCCTAATACAAGGCATAAACAGAATACAAAACATTACCAAAAATGATGAAGAGAAACCCGATAGCTGGGAGCTCCTAAAAATCAAACACCTATGCTCATCTAAAGACTTCACCAAAAGAGTAAAAAGACCACCTACAGACTGGGAAAGAATTTTCAGCTATGACATCTCCGACCAGCGTCTGATCTCTAAAATCTACATGATTCTGTCAAACCTCAACCACAAAAAGACAAACAACCCAATCAAAAATTGGGCAAAGGATATGAACACACATTTCACTAAAGAAGATATTCAGGCAGCTAACAGATACATGAGAAAATGCTCTCGATCATTAGCCATTAGAGAAATGCAAATTAAAACTACGATGAGATTCCATCTCACACCAGCAAGGCTGGCATTAATCCAAAAAACACAAAATAATAAATATTGGAGAGGCTGCGGAGAGATTGGAACTCTTATACACTGCTGGTGGGAATGTAAAATGGTACAACCACTTTGGAAATCTATCTGGCGTTATCTTAAACAATTAGAAATAGAACTACCATAAAAAAAAAAAAAAATACAACCCAGAAATCCCACTCCTGGGAATATACCCTAGAAATACAAGAGCCTTCATACAAACAGATGTATGCACACCCATGTTTATTGCAGCTCTGTTTACAATAGCAAAAAGTTGGAAGCAACCAAGGTGTCCATCAACGGATGAATGGGTAAATAAATTGTGGTATATTCACACAATGGAATACTACGCATCGATAAAGAACAGTGACGAATCTGTGAAACATTTCATAACATGGAGGAACCTGGAAGGCATTATGCTGAGCGAAATGAGTCAGAGGCAAAAGGACAAATATTGTATAAGACCACTATTATAAGATCTTGAGAAATAGCCCACCTGAGAAGAACACATACTTTTGTGGTTACAAGGGGGGGAGGGAGGGAGGGTGGGAGAGGGTTTTTTATTGATTAATCAGTAGATAAGAACTGCTTTAGGTGAAGGGAAGGACAACACTCAATACATGGAAGGTCAGCTCAATTGGACTGGACCAAAAGCAAAGAAGTTTCCGGGATAAAATGAATGCTTCAAAGGTCAGCGGAGCAAGGGCGGGGGTCTGGCGAATATGGTTTGTGGGGACTTCTAAGTCAATTGGCAAAATAATTCTATTATGAAATCATTCTGCATCCCACTTTGAAATGTGGCGTCTGGGGTCTTAAATGCTAACAAGCGGCCATCTAAGATGCATCAATTGGTCTCAACCCACCTGGAGCAAACGAAAATGAAGAACACCAAGGCCACAGGACATCTAAGAGCCCAAGAGACAGAAAGGGCCACATGAACCAGAGACCTACATCATCCTGAGACCAGAAGAACTAGTTGGTGCCCGGCCACAATCGATGACTGCCCTGACAGGGAGCACAACAGAGGACCCCTGAGAGAGCAGGAGATCATTGGGATACAGACCCCAAATTCTCATAAAAAGACCAAACTTAATGGTCTGACTGAGACTAGAGGAATACCGGCGGCCATGGTCCCCAGACCTTCTGTTGGCACAGGACAGGAACCATCCCCGAAGACAACTCATCAGACATGAAAGGGACTGGTCAGCGGGTGGGAGAGAGACGCCGATGAAGAGTGAGCTAATTATATCAGGTGGACACTTGAGATTGTGTTGGCAACTCTTGTCTGGAGGGGGATGGGAGAATAGAGAGAGAGGGAAGCCGGCAAAATTGTCAAGAAAGGAGAGACTGAAAGGGCTGACTCAAGAGGGGGAGAGCAAGTGGGAGTAGGGAGTGAGATGTATGTAAACTTATATGTGACAGACTGATTGGATTTGTAAATGTTCACTTGAAGCTTAATAAAAGTTAATTAAAAAAAAAAAATGAAGCCAGCTACGAAGAGAAGACAAGCAGTGTGCAGACTCTGCGATTCATGATAGTCACATAATGCAAGGGTTTGCAGATGGCCACATAGCGGTCATAGGACATGGCAGCCAGAAGGTAAAACTCTGTGATCCCCAAGAGAATTAAAAAGAATAACTGAGCAATGCAGTTGTTAAAGGAAATGGTTTTATCTCCTGTAATAATGATGCCCAGGAACTTGGGTATACTGACAGTTGTGAATGAAACCTCTAATAAGGAGAAATTCCTGAGGAAGAAATACATGGGTGTCTGGAGGCGGGAATCCAGCAGTGTGAGCCTGATAATGGTCAGGGTTCCAGTGGTGCTGAGCATGTAGGTGATGAACAGAAAGACAAAAATCACACTCTGAAGCTTTGGGTCATCTGACAATCCCAAGAGGACAAACTCTGTTATTGCTGTATGGTTTCTCGTTCTTCAGTTGCTTATTTGTTTTTCTCCTGCCAGATCTGTAGGAGAAAGCACAAAGGACAAACTTGAAAAGAAGACTACATTAACAAAATATCCACGTGTGGAGCTGGAAGTTGGCTAAAAGCGTATGTTATTTCACCTTCAAGGGAAATTTAAAGCACCCACATAATGACAGCAATGCTTTAGTTTCTTTTATTTCACAGGTGAACACTTGGGTGAAAGCCAGTTACAAAATCAAACTCAAAAACTGGACAGTATCACACTGCTTAAAGTGATTTAAAAAAAGCTCAAAAAACTTGACATTATCACACTGCATAAAGTGATAGGGCAGGATATTTAACCCAACTTTTCTGACCCAAAATACTACCTCTAAACTTTCAAAGAGACATGCCGCAATGTTCTTCCTTAAGCAGAAGCAGCTTTGTATCATTGCTTCAACCCCAGTGAAAGTTTCCTACTTTATTTTTATTTTTTTCTTATTTTGGGAGAGTAGATGGGTACAAAAGACAAAAAGTCAGTTAAAGATTTAACTTTTCTCAGAACAGGGAAGGAGAGTTTGACATTTCTTACATTCTGACTCTTGTCCTTAGTCATCTATCCACTTTTGCTTTTCCAACACCTACTAACTACCTTATTGAAAGTCAGAGATACTGAAGCCGTTGTCACCAGCAAGCTCAGATGTTAGGTATGGCTGGGAGAAACAGGTGGAAGCCAAGGGTGAGAGAAATGGAAGGGGTTTAAAACTGATTGATTGTGCCTGAATCTGGAATATTTTATGACATTTCAGGCTATTTATGTGTTATTATAACACTTATTCCTATACGATTCATTTCCCTTTCTTTGTAAAATAATATAAGGAGCCCTGATGGCACAAATGGTTAAGTGGTTGGCTGCTAAACAAAAGGTTGGCAGTTTAACCCCACCCAGGAGCTCAGAGGGAGAAAGACCTGGCGATCTGCTTCCTTAAAGATTATAGCCCAGGAAACTCTATAGGGCAGTTCTACTCTGTCACATGGGTCACTATGAGTCAAAATCTACTTGATGGCATCGAACTACAACAACAATGGAAATAATTAGCATTAGTACAGAACCCTTACCCTCAGTCAAACAGATACATAGGTATACTCCAAGGAAGTTGGTTTTAAAATTTTTTATTTACATGTGTTTTTAAAATATCACGTTTTAATTTTTCTTTTTTTAAAATACAATTTAAAAGGTTTTACTATAGGTGTTTTCATAGGGAAGAGTGAGAAGCTCTGGGTTTCAGTCCAAGGCATTTACTAGGTCTGAAAATCATTAATTCCTCTATGCTTAAGTCTCTTCATCTGTAAATATACTGTTTCTTTCTCTGTATACCTGTCTACCTCATAGGGTTTTTATGAGCATTAAACGAGTTAATGAATTAAATGAGTTAATAGGACTCCCCAGGTCATACAAACATATAGCACTCAACTAATAGCCAAAAGGTTGGCTGAAAGGTTGGCAGTTTGAATCCATTCAGAGGTACCTTGAAAGACTTGCCTGGCAATCTGCTTCTGAAAGGTCGCAGCCTAGAAAACCCTATCGAGTAGCCTACTCTGCACATGTGGGGTTACAACGAGTCGGAATCAACTAGGTGGCAACGAACTACCAAAAATGAATTAATGTATTGTAGCATTTAGAAAAATATCCAGCATTTAATGAAAATGATACAAGGATTAAACTACTGAAAAAATGTTCCTTAACCACAGAGCTGAAAACCTGTGGGATTAAGATGTATGACCTTTGCAAAAGACCATGTCTAAGATAAATTCAGTACCAAGAGAAATAGCATAGGAATAATACTAATAATTTAAAAAATTGGCTTTTACATTCTCTGGCCTTCTAGGCAAGTGAATCTTAGACTTGTTTTTCCATCTCGTTTACATGATGCTGACCTCTCTCATCCTGGTATCTTTTTTCTCTACCTTGTCGTCACCATACACCTCCCGCTGCTCCCATCTCAGCTAGGATTTGATTACCAAGTTGCAGGTAGGTGTTTACAAGATGTCAGTACTACCACCAATGGCTACTTAGTTTCTCTGTTCCTCATTAGTAATAATAACCTTTCTAAGAGTGCTTGTGAGACTGGAATGAAATAATATATGTGGATGTAAATAGCTTTGTGGGTAGCACATTGCAATGACAACCAAAACCAATTCCCTACTTAACACAGCCGTGGATTTTATGTCCATTGCATGTGTCTCCATAATCACCTTACAGTTATTCTTCCCAAACCCACCATCCTTAACACACTGCGCTGAAATCTGTGAATTTTCCCACTACTATGTGCATTCTTGAGAGTTAGGACAGTGTCTAATCATCAAAATAATTGCAACCATATGGTTTCCAAGGAGTGCCTGGTGGATTCGAACTACTGACCTTTTGGTTAGCAGCTATACCTCTTAAGCACTATGCCACCAGGGTTTTCTGCTTAATATATATAAAAAAATATATATATATTATAATATATAGTAGGTTTAAAATAAACACTTGTCAAATAAGCAAACAAACAGAAGTTGAGTTTGTTGTTGAACCAGACATTGACATCATGTGCAGTTCTCTATTTTATGCTATATTATAGCTTGGATGTTTCTTAAATTCATGTCTGTGTTTTGCAAGATAAATTATTTTCCCATTTACCAATAATGTTTGGCCCAAACTCTCTGTATTAAATAAATTGCAAACAAATGATATGTAAAGGAAGAAAATATTATTGATATTATTTTTATAGATTATCGATATATAAAATTAAAAACAAACTTCATAAAATGTTTTTTAAAATTACTTCCCTTTAAATTACTTTACAATCCGTCCTCTGAATTCACTCTGTTAGTTCGGTGACATCATTCTTCCTTTTCAGAGGTCACTGTTCATTAAATCTCTAGTTTTTCATGACAACTTAAAGTCTCAAAGGACATCCTCATCAAATAGAAAAGATTTTATTTCAATCTCAGGATTGAAGTTCCTTCAATAGCTTACTGGCTTTGGGAACCAAGGGTTATTATTACTACTGTTTTATAATTATTATTATGCAGTGAGTAACATTATCATTGCACAGTATTTTTAAATGTACACAACTTTAAAAAAAAAAAGTATGTGTTTTTCCTCTTAACTTCAGCATTTTCTGAGTAATGGTACCATGACTTACTCATTCTGGAGATTGATTAAAGCTCTGAAGAAGTGTACAAAGAGCTGTGAAGAAATGTATGAAGAGATAGTTTACTTGAGCATCACAAAGAATTAACACTTCTATACCCAGTCTGCAAGGACTATTAAAAAAAAAAAAAAAAAAACCTAGCAAAAAGAAACTCTAGCAGGACATGATCCAATACCATAAGATTAGTGGCAGTACATCAAACTTTTATGCAAAAATGTTTTGGAAACCCAACGAATTATATTTATTTCCCAACATCAAATAAACTGATAAAAATGTTCACCATTCATAATCCTTAGAGAGAAATAAACTTCAATGTTCCACAAGGTCATATGATTTGTAGAGTCTTAAGTCATCCCAAGGATGTACTCAGGGTAGTGAAGGACATCTTCAAGATTTAACTCAACATTTCAGCTTTGTATTGCTGAGTGCAGATCCCTATTTTTCCCTGGCTGAACATGGGTCATGTTACCAACCTTTACATTTCTTTCCACCCATTTCTTCAAAATAGATTCTTAATTACCTTCAAAGGACCCCTGAGACAGACTCTGTGAATCATTCTAAATACAAATTAACAGTAATCTGTAACACTGGTTAAGTAAAATGACTGGAAAGGATTTTCAGGGCCTTCCTTCTCAAAGCACTCCTAGATTCTGCTCTTTCAAAATCCCTACCATCAAGTAAATACTAACAATCTCCCTTTGAATACTGAAGACAATTTCTTTGATGCACAAAATAAGAAAAGAACTTTATTTTAAAGGTCAAGTTAGATTTGAAGATCGAAGGATATACCTTTGACAAACTAAGATGAACTTTTGACTGGTTCCACTTCTTTTCTCATGTGCCTTTTTTTTTTTTTTTTCTTTCTTTTTAGTGCTTTATGTTACACTGGGAGGGAATACCAGTTGGTGATTTAATGACTTTGAAAGCCTACTTTTGTCATCTTCCTCTATGTTCACTCAGTTCTCTCTTCTTTAGTTAAGTCTCATTAAAGACCATTAGAAAAACAAGGACAGAGCGAATCTCCGAAGCAATCTGCTTTACTGACCATGTCACCCGGTTTCTTTTTACTTTACTGAACTTACAGATTTGTTTAGTGTTTAAGCTAATACATTAGAAAAAGGGAAAGAGTCTAATATAGTGTTGTGAGCAACATTCAACATAGCTTCATAATTACACTAAAATATACATTTGGCACTGCTCAATCATTCTTGGCTTTGAATAACACGGGGCTCATCTGAGACCTTTCCTCTTCCAGAGTGAAACAAAGTCTCCACAGGGGACGGCGCTTACTTGCTGGCAGAACTGTTTTATTAGAATTTTTTTCTTTTTTTTTTTTTTTACCATTTTTCATAGAAATTTTATTGTTTCCCTGGAAAAAGTTAAATAATTTATATTTCTTCATTTCAATAAAGACGGGCAGGTTCATTTCTCAGATTTTATACCAGTGTGTATAGAAACAAATGAAAGGTAAATAGACATCCCAAAGTCACATTTAATGATAACTTCAGAAACAAAACAACATTCATACATGTAAGAGTTTATGGAGAATATCAACTTGTAACCTCACACTTTCAGTTCATTAATTTGCCACCTATACTATAACAGACTATTTCACACAGAAACAAGATACCCATTGCCATCAAGTCAATTCCAACTCATAGCGACCTTACAGGACAGAGTAGAACTGCCCCATAGGGCTTCCAAGGAGTGGCTGTGGATTCAAACTGCCAACCTCTTGGTTAGCAGCCATAGCTCTTAACCACTTCCCTGCCAGGGAAACAAGAAAAGGAAATAATTATTAATAAACTTACAGTATCAAAACTTAATATTAATTTTCCACTTTTGGTATTATAAGGTCAATTTATTATCCTAGAAAATATATGGGCTTTGTGGATAGAGAGACGTGCATTAAAAATTCAAACAGGCCACATCATGGATTTGTGACTTTGAGTGAGTTACTGAATTTCTTTTAAAAATAAAGTGGAAATGTCAAGGGTGTTTTTGAGAATTAATTGAAATAACATAAATGAAAGTGCTTCATAAATTCTATCATACTAAATTGGTGCTTAAAAGTAACGGTTTAATTAAATTTGTTTTTATTTTAATTGGAATAAATGCTCAACTTTGGAAAAGATATTCATATTTGTGAATTTTCAAAGGCACCATTTCACTGAAAGACTAAAGATTTTATGATTTATCTCATTTATTCTTTGTAACAATTGCTATGAAATTTTTATCTTTATTCTTAAATGAAAAAACTAAGGCTGGGAGAAATTATGTGACTTAAATAAATTCATATAGCTAGCAAGTGTTAAATGTAATGTCAGACTGCCTGAAATGCAATTCTGTTCCCTTAAACTGCATAGCCTATGTACAATTAGAAACACAGACATAGAGACAGCAGTTGTCTGCTTTTAATTAATGGGTAATAAATAAATTAATAAAATAATACTCAACTTTTTAAAAATACTTTTTAATATATTTGGTTTTAAATTTTAACCCCTAAGTTTTTTTATATATCCTATTTAATTTCATTAAAAGTTGATACAAAACAAATCAATGCTAAGAATAGGGAAATTTTCATTGCCTTTTATATGCCTCACTTACCTCTGCTATTCGTATAGTTTCACACACACTCAGAATGCCTAGGATGGTAAAAATGCCATCGTTGTAATCCAGGGAAGCCAGCATTCCTGAAACCATCCCCTCCCCTTCCCACCAAACTAGGATCTTATAATGCCCTATTACATATATGTCTCATTTTACCCTTGAGGAATATATAATTGCAGAGAGTGAGAAAGGAGCAAAAATATAAAAGAGGAAAAATGTCAGAAGGTGTTTTGAAACTCTATGACATGGTTTCTACACAGATTTTACTTGCACAGATACTTAACGTTTTATCTATTTGAACTGCCACTGGCTCAAGGGGATTAATTCAGGGAATCAAAATTTCCAGAAGAGGAATGTATACAAAACACTAAGGAATATAAAACATAACACACATTAGTATTGAAATTGGAAAAGAGAGCCTGTGAGACAGGGAATAAAAACTAACAACAACAGTTAAGTCTGAAGTTTTTCCCCTTGATTCCCCTGCCCCCCAGACAAAGACAAGAACCCAAATATCTTATCTCCAAATTCAGATTTCTTCTCAGTACTCTATGCCATTTTTAAAAGCTAAGAATCTACCACATTGTTGTAAATACATATATGATTCTTATTATTTTTAATCTGCCTTCTAATACAAATTTTTGCTGCCATATACTGCTAATACTTTATGCTTTTTTTGAGATCACTATGCTACTGCTCACCAGCAATGGCAAAATGAAGAGTGTACCTTATTTTGATTGAATAACGTTGTACCTTATATTCCAAAATAATAATTGGAGTTAGTATCTTCCCTGCCTACATTCAATAATACACTTACACTCAAATTAGATAATTTGAATAATAAAAAAAAATTGTTCAGATTCTTTGGAATCTATACAAAATCTGTGGGTCATTTCAGAGTTCCAACTATGTATAAAACTAGAACAAACTCAAGCTTTTTTTTTCCGTTGTTTGTTTTGTTTTTTACTTCAGGCTATCACACTAGATACTACAGCTCAGTAGCCTCAAGCAAGTTACTCAAATTGAGAATGAATTTACACATTTTTAAAAGGAAGATAATCATGTTTAGTATGCCATATACCTAGTAAATAAAATATAGTATAGAACTTACCTAGTTGAGTAAATGCACAGAGTAGGTATTCTCTTCAGAGGAGCTTTTATTATTTATTACACATCAATCAGACTTGCAGGTTATATAATGGTAATAGTGGCTCCCTAAATATTCATCTTTATTATACATTTTCAAAAACAAATACAGATAACGAGGAGATTATAAAAAGCCAGAGATAACACGTCTTCAACATAACTAGGAAACAGAGTATTTATGAATTTTCAATTACTTGTAAGTAGGAAAATAATACCCAAGTCCATCAGATAAGTGGAAATAATTGTACAGACACTGCAGGGAGTGTACAAAACATGGTGTCAAATTTCATATTTCACATAATTTCTAAGAAGAAACTATTGTGCTAGTAACAGAAAATTTAAGAGTTAATTAAAACTGCTCTTTTAAGTGATTACAATGTAAAACATTTTTAATGTTCAGGATAATTAGCCAAATGAATTATATCTTATAGTCACTGGTTTTCTATTCAGAAAGATAAATCGACGATTACATGGAATTTACTGAAAGTTTTAAAGGAAGGCACAACATAGACACTTCTGTGTTAAAAAGAACGTTTAAGTATTTGAGTTCGCCATTAGGGGTAGTGGAGAGATGGATTTAGGATAGTGAAGATTAGAAGAAGGCTAGAATTTCATTTATTTTTCATTGAACCTTCATAATAACATTCATTCATGCCAATAAATTAATTTATTTTCTGGAAATCCTATTTTATGGATCAAGTCTTTGAAGGCTTGTTTTACTTGCTGGTTCCTCAGGGTGTAAATGAAGGGGCTCAGCATGGGGGCAATGGGAGTGTTGAGAATAGCTACTCCTTTGGTCAATGATGCTCTTTCTTTGCTGAAGGGTTGACATACATGAATATGCAGCTGCCATAAGAGATGGAAATGACAATCATATGAGAAGAACAAGTGGAGAAAGCCTTTTTCCTCTGACTGGCACAAGAGATCCTCAGAGTGGTGATAACAATGCACAAGTAGGATAGAATCACTAATGCCAAAGTGAATAGCAAAGTAAAAAAAGCAAAGTAAAAGCCAATCATCTCTAAAGGCCAGGTATCTGTGCATGAGAGTTGTAAGATGGGGAAGTGGTCACAAGAGAAGTGGTCAACGACATTGGAAGAACAGAAATCTAACTGAAGGATAAGTATGAGTGGTGGGAAAATGGTCAGGAATCCTCCCAGCCACGAACAAAGAACGAGCAGGGTGCAGATTTTCTTGTTCATGACGCTGGTGTAATGAAGGGGCTTGCAGATGGCAATATAACGATCATAAGACATGGCAGTTAGAAGAAAAAATTCAGGCACACCCATAAAGATGTGATACGTCTGATGGTTCCAGTCCGAAATATTATCCTGGATTTTTCTTAATTTATTTAAAAAATGAAAAATAATACATGCATAATGTCCTTCAGAGGAACTTTTTGTCACTTGGTCCACCCTTGCTTCTATCACAGAAGAGCCTCTAGCATAAAGAAAACACAGACTGGACTCCATATCAGTTTGTTAGCAGCTTTTGTTATAAGTAACAGAAATTTCTCTTATCTTTCCACAAAAACACATTGCTCTGGACCTGAACTCCAATAAAAGCTACTTATTTTAACACTAAGAGTTCTTTAGGTAAATGTCCAGTGAATAATGCTTTAAGAGACTGGAAGTTGAAGCATTTCAAAGCTCTCTGGATAAGATGAAGATTTAACACTGCCCCAAAATAAAACAATTTTAACTTCTCTGGTCACGGAATAAATTCCCCAGAGATTAGCATGAAGAAAGGAAAGGTGCAAGGAAAGATAAATTCCAAAACTGTAAATGATGTCATAACATAGAGTTTTCTGGAAAGCTAAGCAATATAACAAGATAAAAGTAAAAACATACCAATCAGCTTGTACCATCAACCTAGTCTCCCTTTGACTGTGTATAATTTTCCTAATATGCATATGGCACTTGTTCTACACTCAAGAGATAATTTCTTCTCAGTCCCTTTGGGTCTGATGAAATCCAGAACTGAACTACTCCACAGCGGACCCTAATTTGGGAGTGCTATCTATGTTTTATTCATTCATATATATCCACCAGCGTAAGGCAAAATGAATGAACACATAAATAAAATAAGGGATTTCAATATCTTTGAATATCAGAAGAGTACTAGAAAATTTGGTTTTGATTTTCCTTTCTTAATTTTAAATCTAATACATGTTTAATGTTATAAGAATCAAGGTGACAGTAGTATAGAGTGGCATTTTGAATGACCCTAATATTTCCAACGAATCCTCCATTTTTACTCCAATTTTCAAATTAGCCAGTGTTAAGAGTTTATAGTATGTTCTCAAGATATGTTTTTTCTCTATCTGGAGTAATATGGGAGCACTCACATTCACACACTTGAAGATTTGTTCCTGTTGATATTATACATTAATGCCATTATACGATGCCAAATACTCTGTAATTATCTTTTTCTTAGTATGTAATATGTAATAGATATCATTCCTTATCAAGTTTTTTTGTGACAATTGCAAAGAATACCAGAGGTGACTTGCATGTAATTTAATAATTACTTTGCTGATTTAAGATTTAGGGGATTAGATTGTGACAAATTTCACATGATTACCTATGATGTTACAATGCACCTGTATGCATACATTTACATATGTGTAAAACTGACAGCTGTGTTTAAAATTTTAATAGATACTTAAAAAAATTCTCCTACAGATAAGAATGAGCCCTTTTCTTCACATTTGAGTCAAAACTGGATATTATTGGTCATTAAAAAATTTTATAAGCAGAAAGACAAAATAATGTCACAATTTATTTAATGGCAAAGACACTGTAGCTTAAAGATCACAGTGCATGGGTTTTTAGATTAAACAGATCCATTTTTTTTGCAAACTCACAAATTTTAATGCAGCTTTCTGAACATTGGTCTCTTCACCCATAAAATGAGAAGACTAATAGTCTTAAGTCATAGGCTATTATAAAAATTACAATGAGATAATGTATAAGAGAGTTTAGCAAATGCTGCTGTCATTAGTTGCCTTCAAGTTGATTCCAACTCACAGAGAGCAACCCTATTCGATGGAGTAGAACTGCCCCATAGGGTGTTCAAGGCTGTAATCTTTACTGGAGCAGATTGCTACATCTTTCTCCCATGGAGCTGCTGGGTGGGTTCTAACCACCAACTTTTTGGGATACCAGCTGAGTGCTTAACCATTGTATCACAAGGGCTTCTTGAGATATAGTAAGTGCTTAATGCATAAATCATCTATTTTTATATTTTCATATTCTTTGATTCATACAGAGATTGAATATATTTTCAGTATTTTTATTTCTTGTTCCTGAACTGCCTATTTACAACCTTTTTTTCACCTTCCATTGGGTTTATTGTCTTCCTATTTATTGATCAAAAAAAAAAAAAAAAACCAAACCCGTTGCCATCAAGTCAATTTCGACTCCTAGCGACCATACAGGACAGAGTAGAACTGCTCCATAGGGTTTCCAAGGAGCACCTGCTGGATTTGAACTGTCAACCTTTTAGTTAGCAGGAGAGCTCTTAACCACTACACCACCAGAGTTTCCATGGTAGGATACATTTATATATTGTGGATATAAATACATGGTGTGTCTTCTCTGTTGTGTATCCTTTTATTTTGTAAATTTTCTCTGTAGTTCTACTCGAAAAGATTGTACAACTATCATAAATTCTTAGTGACATATTTTCTTTAGCAAGGACTTACCCACATACTTCAAAATTATATAAATGCTGTTGTTGTTAGGTGCTGTTGAGTCAGTTCTAACTCATAGAGATCCTATGTATAACAGAATGAAACACTGCCCAGTCCTGTGCCATCCTCAAAATCTATGTTATGCTTGAGCCCATTGTTGCAGCCACTGAGTCAATCCATCTCCTTCCTCTTTTTCTCTGACTCTCTACTTTACCTATGAGCATGACGTCCTTCTCCAGGGACTTATCCCTGCTGAGAACGTGTCCGAAGTGTGTAAGACGTAGCCTGTCCATCCTTGCTTTCAAGGAGCATTCTGGTTGTACTTGTTCCAAGACAGATTTGTTCACTCTTTTGGCAGTCCATGGTATATTCAATATTCTTTGCCAATATCACAATTCAAAGTTCTTCAGCCTTCCTTAATCATCATCCAGCTTTCCTATGCACATGGAGCGATTGAAAATACCATGGCTTGGGTCAGGCTCACGTTAGTCTTCAACATTTTGCTTTTCATCAATTTAAAGAGGTCTTTTGCAGCAGATTTGCCCATTGCAATGTGTCCTTTGATTTCTTGACAGCTGCTTACCATGGGTGTTGATTGTGGATCCAAATAAAATGAAATCCTTGACAACTTCAATCTTTTCTCCCTTTATCATGATGTTGCTTCTCGGTCCAGTTGTGAAGATTTTTTGTTTTCTTCATGTTAAGGTGTAATCCATACTGAAAACTGTGGTCTCTGATCTTTATCAGTAAGTGCTTCAAGTTCTTCACTTTCATCAACCAAGGTTCTGTCATCTGCATAATGAAGGTTGTTAATGAGCCTTCCTCCAATCCTGATGCCCCGTTCTTCCTATAGTTCAACTTCTCGGATTATTTGTTCAGCATACAGATTGAATAGGTATGGTGAAAGGATAGAACCCTGACATACACCTCTCCTGACTTTAAACCATGCAATATCTCCTTGTTCTGTTCGAACAACTGCCTCTGGACCTATGTACAGGTTCCTCAGAGTCATGATTAAGTGTTCTGGAATTCTCATTCTTCACAATGTTATCCATAATTTGATATGATCCACACAGCCAAATGCCTTTGCACAGTCAATAAAACACAGATAAACATCTTTCAGGTACTTCTGGTTTCAGCCATGATCCATCTGACATCAGCAATGATAACCTTTGTTCCGTGTCCTTATCTGAATCCAGCTTGAATTTTGGCTGTCCCCTGTCAATATACTGCTGCAGCCACTTTTGAATGATCTTCAGTAAAATTTTATTTGTGTGTGATACTAATGATATTGTTCGATAATTTCCACATTGGGTTGGATCACCTTTCTGGGGAATAGGCATAAATATGTATTTCTTCCAGTGGATTGGCCAGGTAGTTGTCTTCCAAATTTCTTGCCATAGACATGTGAGAGCTTTCAGCACTGCCTCCATTTGTTGAAACATCTCAATTGATATTCTGTCAATTCCTGTAGCTTTATTTTTGCCAATGCCTTCATTGCAGCTTAGACTTCTTCCTTTAGTATCATCGGTAACTGATCATATGCTACCTCCTAAAATGGTTGAAAGTCAAATAATTCTTTTTAGTATGATGACTCTGTATATTCCTTCCATCTTCTTTTGATGCTTCCTGCTTTGTTTAATATTTTCCCTGTGTAATCCTTCACTATTGCAACTTGGTGCCTTAATTTTACTTCAGTTCTTTCAGCTTGAGAAATGCCAACGGTGTTCTTCCCTTTCGGTTTTCTATCTCCAGGTCTTTCCACAGGTCATTATAATACTTTGTCTTTTCAAGTAACCTTTTGAAATCTTCTGTTCAACTCTTTTACTTCATCTTTTCTTCCTTTTACTTGAGCTACTTGACATTCAAGAGCAACTTTCAGAGTCTCTTCTGACATCCATTTTGGTCTTTTCTTTCTTTCCTGCCCTTTTAAAGACCAAAAAGATCTTGAAATATTCTTTTTGGCAATGAATGCAACACCATTCCTCTTTGAGTTGTCATTCCAGGTATAGTAGACCATAACCATATGATTGTTCAATTCAAAATGGTCAGTACCAGTCCTAGGATATATATGTTTATGCCTAGGATATTGATGTTTATACATTCCTCTTCATTTTTGACAATTTCCAGATTTCCTAAATTCATACTTCAGACATTCCACATTTCTATTACAAATGGATGTTTGCTGCTATTTCTTCTCATTTTGAATTGTGCCACATCCACAAATGAAGGTCCTGAAAGCTTGTCTCCAACCACATCATTCAGGTTGACTCTAATTTAAGTAGGCAACTCTTTTGCAGTAGTATTTTGCATGCCTTCCAATCTATACAAATATCTTTTTTTATATATTTAATACTTCCATGGTTATGCTTTTTAAACTGACATCTTTAATCCATCCAGAATCCATATATAATTCAGGCTTGTTTTTGTAAGATATGGATTTAATTTTACTATTTTCTCAAAACCACCTACCCTAACAGTGCTAGGCTAGAGACAATATAAGCACCAATGTCATGTTACCCTCTGTTAGTAATATTTCTAGCCCAGAGTTCTCATCTTCAAGGTCTACACATAATCCTTCAGCTGGAGATAGAGATGCATCTATTGAAATAGAACCTTGGTCTAAAAAACTATCTAATATCCGTGGAACTATGTTCGCCTCCAAGTGGAGACAGAAGTATATCATAATTAAAAAACTCCTCTCTTAAACCAGATAACTCACCTAAAGACTTCACCAAAAGAGTAAAAAGACCACCCACAGACTGGGAAAGTATTTTCAGCTATGACATCTCCAACCAGCACCAGATCTCTAAAATCTATATGATTCTGTTAAAACTCAACCACAAAAAGACAAACAACCCAATCAAGAAGTGGGCAAAGGATATGAACACACACTTCACTAAAGAAGATATTCAGGCAGCTAACAGATACATGAGAAAATGTTCTCGATCATTAGCCATTAGAGAAATGCAAATTAAAACTACGATGAGATTCCATCTCACTCCAACAAGGCTGGCATTAATCCAAAAAACACAAAATAATAAATGTTGGAGAGGCTGCGGAGAGATTGGAGCTCTTATACACTGCTGGTGGGAATGTAAAATGGTACAACCACTTTGGAAATCTATCTGGCGTTTTCTTAAAAAGTTAGAAATAGAACTACCATACAACCCAGAAATCCCACTCCTCGGAATATACCCTAGAGAAATAAGAGCCTTCACACGAACAAATGCATGCACACCCATGTTTATTGCAGCTCTGTTTACAATAGCAAAAACTGGAAGCAACCAAGGTGTCCATCAACGGATGAATGGTTAAATAAATTGTGGTATATTCACACAATGGAATACTACGCATCGATAAAGAACAGTGACGAACCTGTGAAACATTTCATAACGTGGAGGAACCTGGAAGGCATTATGCTGAGAAAATTAGTCAGAGGCAAAAGGACAAATATTGTATAAGACCACTATTATAAGATCTTGAGAAATAGTATAAACTGAGAAGAACACATACTTTTGTGGTTACGAGGGGGGAAGGAAGGGAGGGTGGGAGAGGGTTATTTACTGATTAGTTAGTAGATAAGAACTACTTTAGGTGAAGGGAAGGACAATACTCAATACATGGAAGGTCAGCTCAACTGGACTGGACCAAAAGCAGTTTCTCGGATAAACCGAATGCTTCAAAGTTCAGCAGAGCAAGGGCGGGGGTTTGGAGATTATGGCTTAAGGGGTTTTCTAAGTCAATTGGCAAAATAATTCTATTATGAAAACATTCTGCATCCCACTTTGAAATGTGGCATCTGGGGTCTTAAATGCTCACAAGCGGCCATCTAAGATGCATCAATTGGTCTCAACCCACCTGGATCAAAGGATAATGAAGAACACCGAGGTCAAACGATAACTATGAGCCCAAGAGACAGAAAAGGCCACAAGAATCAGAGACTTACATCATCCTGAGACCAGAAGAACTAGGTGGTGCCCGGCCACAACCGATGACTGCCCTGACAGGGAGCACAACGGAGAAGCCCTGAGGGAGCAGGACATCAGTGGGATGCAGACCCCAAATTCTCATAAAAAGACCAGACTGAATGGTCTGACTGAGACTAGAGGAATTCCCGTGGTCATGGTCCCCAAACCGTCTGTTGGCCAGGACAGGAACCATTCCCGAAGACAACTCATCAGTCATGGAAGGGTAGGAGAGAGACGCTGATGAAGAGTGAGCTACTTGTATCAGGTGGACACTTGAGACTGTTTTGGCATCTCCTGTCTGGAGGGGAGATGGGAGGGTAGAGAGGGTTAGAAACTGGCAAAATTGTCACGAAAGGAGAGACGGGAAGGGCTGACTCCTTAGGGGGAGAGTAAGTGGGAGTATGGAGTAAGGTGTATATAAGCTTATATGTGACAAACTGACTTGATTTGTAAACGTTCACTTAAAGCTCAATAAAAATTATTCAAAAAAAATAAAAACTCCTCTCTTGATCTTTTAACTCGTAGTGCAACCAGAACGATGCACGAAATATATATAAATATCATCTCACTTTTCAGGTAAAGAACAATTTGGGCTCCTACTGCCCTCATTATAAAGTACATAAATAACTAAATTTAATACCTTCAAGGCCCTGTAATTATTAACCCACTCCTCCCCTTTCAGACTCACTTTGTACCATCTCACCTGACTTATTCCATTCCAGTAACCTGCTTTTGTTGTTGTTGTTTGTCTGTTCTTGTTTTTGTTGTTTGTTTTAATAATTCAACACTTTCTCTCCTCCTTCATGACATTCATACATGCTCTTCTGCCTGCTGGATGTGGCTTCTCTGGCACCTCAGTTGGTTTGTACTTTAATTGTACTCTCTTAGAGACGACTTCTCTGATTCTCTCAAACTCATGTCTTTTTATAATACCCTGTGCTTCATCTTTATAGCAGTAATTGTATTTTAATTACTAACCAGGTGTCATCCTTGCTCAGCAGAAAGTTATGTGTGTGGTTATTTAAATTCACTATATACTAATTCAAATGAAATCAAATAGAAGTTTAACTCCCCAGTCACACTAGCCACATTTTAAATGTTCAGTAGCCACATGTGGCTAATGCCTGTTGTATGGGACAGCACAGATTAAAGACCATTTATATATTGCAGAAAATTATATTGGACAAGTGCCAAGGGATCAGTTATTTCTCCTTTTCATTGTTCTTTGGGAAGCAGCCAAGTGTATGACATCTTTTCCAGAACCAAGACTATGCATAACCATTGCTCTAATATCATCAAATCTTTTCTTTTATTCCTTCAAATAGTGAGGTATTTTCAGACACACACACACAAATTTATACTTTCCTTTAATGTTTAATCTAAATATCATAAAATCTTTGAAATCTTCCCTATCTGTAAAACCAGGATTAGATGCTTTCTCTTTTCCCTCCCCACAATTTGTACTCTTATCTTACTCCACTGCATTTATTTGTAGAGAAATCTGTTTCTATTAAAAAGCAACTTAAGGAGGAGGCAATAGGCCTTGGTTATTTTATATACCTGCTCTTCATTTACTATCGCATTAACCTACTTTTCCCATTTACCTCATTAGTGAAAAATCTACTGACTTAATTTGCACGTTGACGATGTATGTCTGGCAGTAAGGAATGCAGAGATGCGAGAAAAGACTAACACTGGTTGCAGTGGGTTCACTAGGGTTGATGTCACACAGTGTGGTAACTAATGGACCTTCTCCCATACAAGCCCCAGCCCGAGCTCTAGCTCGGGACGCGCCCTGAACTCCCAGAACTCCCGTCGGGAGCAGGTGCCCAGCTAAGAGTGACTCGCCAAGAGGCTCCAGGCTCCAGGCAGCAAAGCACTGCAGGGTCAAGCCAGGAGGGCTGGAGAACAGTCTGGGAAGATAAAGAATGGCTTCTGACCCCCAGCCTGGTGCCATTGGTGCAGTCCCACTCAGAGCTTGGGTGCTAGGGTCCCACCAGTGCGACCATCCTGCCCACGCAGTCTCCAACTAGCTCCCAACCATGCACAAAGGACAAAGGAGAGTGGGGGGATGAGGAGACCAAGGAATTGGAAGGAAGGAGGGAGAGGCGGAAGGTTAGGAGTTGGGAGCAAGGGAAGAGAAGGAAGGGAATGAGATTGAATGGAAGAAATGGTTGGAGCAGACATGCCACAGAGGACACACCAGCCGCCAGCCGCGAGGCGCGCCAAAGACTGTGAGGGGAACCCTGTATCCTGAGTCCTGGGTCATCTTTCATTTTTCATAATGCCTACTTTTGCATAACAACCTGGTCTTTAGAACTGAACCACTTCGATAAGTGAGTAGTGGGTGTATTTGTATCTTCAGTGCCTGGTAGAAGTAATATACTTAACACTCAGTAAATATTTCTGTAATTATTTCAAAGACATGAAACCTCTGTATTGTCCTCCCACTAGTGAGCATTTTGGTTTAACCAAAAAGTCTTACTGGCATTAAGTAAAAAAAAAGAAAAGAAAATCTTTCTATATATGTAGATAGCTAAATAGATATAGATGTGATATCTTAGCTAATTTTTCAGAGATATTAATATTAAAAAAGCCTATAAGCTACTGCTTTTTATGGAGTAAAATATTAAAGACACGGGAGGGAAGAAAATTGGGACTGAGTGAAAGAGAGAAAGCCAGTCTAAACTTCATTACTGAAATGTTGTGCCAGTTATTTATCAAGCATAACTGATAGTTCGACTTTACTACCTTCTTTCAAAAAGGAGCCAGGGTAGTGCAGTAGCTAAAGCTTTTGGCTAACTGAAAGGTGGGTGATTCAAATCCAGTAGACGCACCAGGATTTACAGCCTCGGAAACCCTATGAGGCAGCTCTACTCTGTCCTATAGGGTCACTCCGAGTCGAAATCTACTCTATGACAGTGAGTTTGGTTTAGTTTAGTTACCTTCTTTCAAAGGTCCTATGAATGGATATGTCTCAGAATAATCCAACCAGGAAGAAGAGGAAGAAATTACTCACTGATCTGCTTTTCCATCGGTCAAAGATTTGACCTACATTGCGTTCATTGCTCAGTACTTCACTTTTCGAACTGAGCAGGTACAGCAATATCTTTAGCCTCAGAAATAACAACAGAGTCTAGTACAGGATGCACGAGGCATATGATACAAGAAAAGACAATAGATTTTCAGGTTGTACCCAAATGAATTTAGCTAGAGCCTATCTTGGATTCTATCATTAAAATGGTGCACAAGATGTAAACACCAGAGTCTTCTGACACAGTATACTCATTGTGACACTCAGATCAGCTGAAGTCCTCCCATTTTAACCAGCCCTCATGGTACAATATTGGGGCTTTAAATTCCTGAAAGTAATATAACTCAACATCGCGTTGTGGTAAAAATACGCAAATTCAAATAGCCATAGAGGCACTTCAAGGAGAGGCCAGTTTTAATCACTGAACAAAACATAATGCAAGAAAGCATGGATGTCCCAATTTTGCTACTCCTAGTTCATTAGTGTGTTGCTTTCATTAATTCTAACAGAATGGTTGATTTTTTTTTTTTTTTTAGTTCATTAGTGTATTGCTTTCATTAATTCCAGCAGAATGGTTGATATTCCCTGTCACCCTGCTTCACCAAGCAGTCTAGGTTTCCTCAGTCGGAGCCAGAAATTTGTTGGTCAGGGTTGCCAGACCTTTCATTTTCAAGGTATTTGTTCTTTATCTATTTTAACTTTCTTAGGCCATTGTAATTTTTAGTGCCTGTGTACCACTAATTTATCATTAATTTTCTAATGCACGAATGTTACATTCAGGGCTTACCATCAAATTCTGCTTCTGGCAGGTTGAGAATTCAATGGTGGTAGTAAGTGCATCAGCTTTGGTGAGAGTTAGTCCATGCTATTGGGCTTATGCATAGTCTCCAACACTATTTACCATGGCCAGTCTGATCATTGGCACAGAGCACCAGTACTGACATGGCTAACAAGAAGGACTCACTGACATCCACATGACACTGGTTGTTGGTAGTCTTCTCTGTAGTGGAAACTCCAGAGTTGACATGATACGAGAAAATTAGTTTTGCATATTTTTTGTCCATTTCCATAGATTGAACCACACACCACTTCTACAGCCCTTGCCCCAAACTTGCAGTCTTGATACTTTCAGAACTTTCATCAACTAACTAAGCCATTTACCACTGCCCAGGAGTCCATGTATATTGACGTCTCAGGCCAGTTCTTCTACATATAAAATTTTTTAAGATCTTCCCTAAATTGAACTATTATGTGGTAACAATCCATTTATGAGCAGAATCACTTATCACATCAATCCATCTATATAAAACATGCGTGAACATTTTCTTCCATTGTCAGTTGCCACAGGAAGACTCAATGAGCTTATGTTATCTGAGAAGTAGATATAAGGCTTTAGAAAGCCTTAAAATAAAAAGACTTCATATCACTTTTATAACAAAGTATAATAAGGTGTCATAAAAGTGATATAAAGTCTTTTTGAGACTTTCTAAAACCTGTCCAGAATGCATTGTATAATACATTGCTTCTTGGCTTGCCCAAACATACAGTTCTATATCTCATAATACCCAGATCATGATAGGCAGCACCTCTCTCCAGACACCTGCAGGCCTGTTGATGTTCGGAGCCATCGAGTCAGTTCTGACTCACAGCAACCCTATGTACAACAGAATAAAACACTACCCAGTCCTGCACCATCCTCACAATTGTTGTTATGCTTAAGCCCATTGTTGCAGCCACTGTGTCAATCCATCTCATTGAGGGTCTTCCTCTTTTTTTGACCCTCTACTTTACCAATCATGATATCCTTCTCCAGGGACTGATCCCTCCTGACAACATGTCCAAAGTATGTGAGAAGTAGTCTCGCCATCCTTGCTCCTAAGGAACAACACTCTGGCTGTACTTCTTCCAAGACAGATTTGGTTTGTTGTTTTGGCAGTTCATAGTGTATCACAATTCAAAGGTGTCAATTCTTCTTCGGTCTTCCTTATTCATCATCCAGCTTTCACATGCATAGGAGGCGACTGAAAACACCATGGCTTGGGTCAGGCGCACCTTAGTCTTCAAGGTGACATCTTTGCTTTTCAACACTTTAAAGAGACCTTTTGCAGCAGATTTGCCCAGTGCAAGGCATCTGTTGGTTTCTTTGCTTCCATGGGTGTTGATTGTGGTTCCAAGCAAAATGAAATCCTTGACAACTTCAATCTCTTCTCCATTTGTCATGATGTTGCTTATTGGTGCAATTGTGAGGATTTTCGTTTTCTTTATGTTGAGGTGTAATCCGTACTGAAGGTTGTGGTCTTCGATCTTCATCAGTAAGTGCTTCGAGTCCTCTTCATTTTCAGCAAGCAAGGCTGTGTCATCTGCATAAGACAGGTTGTTAATGAGTCTTCCTCCAATTCTGATGCCTGTTCTTCTTCATACAGTCCAGTTTCTCAGATTATTTGCTCAGTATGCAGATGGAATAGGTATTGTGAAAGGATACAACCCTGATGCACACTGTCATGGATTGAATTATGTCCCCCAAAAAATGTGTGTATCAACTTGGTTAGGCCATGATTCCCAGTATTGTGTGGTTGCCCTCCATTTCATGATTGCAATTTTACATTGCAAGGATTAGGGTGGCACTGTAACATCACCCGTACTCCAGTCCCTTCCCTGATCCAAGGTAAAGGGAGTATCCCTGGGGTGTGGCCCACACCACCTTTTTTTAAAAAATAATTTTTATTGTGCTTTAAGTGAAAGTTTACAAATCAAGTCAGTCTGTCACATATAAGCTTATATACACCTTACTCCACAGTCCCACTTACTCTCCCCCTAATAAGCCAGCCCGCTCCCTCCTTCCAGTCTCTCCTTTCCTGACGATTTGGCCAGTTTCTAACCCTCTCTACCCTCCCATCTCCCCTCCAGACAGGAGATGCCAACACAGTCTCAAGTGTCCACCTGATACAAGTAGCTCACTCTTCATCAGCATCTCTCTCCAACCCATTGTCCAGTCCCTTCCATGTCTGATGAGTTGTCTTCGGGCATGGTTCCTGTCCTGGGCCAACAGAAGATTTGGGGACCATGACCGCTGGGATTCTTCTAGGCTCAGTCAGACCATTCAGTCTGGTCTTTTTATGAGAATTTGGGGTCTGCATCCCACTGATCACCTGCTCCCTCAGGGGTTCTCCGTTGTGCTCCCTGTCAGGGCAGTCATCGGTTGTGGCCGGGCACCATCTAGTTCTTCTGGTCTCAGGATGATGTAAGTCTCTGGTTCTTGTGGCCCTTTCTATCTCTTAGGCTCATAGTTATCATGTGACCTTGGTGTTCTTCATTCTCCTTTGATGCAGGTGGGTTGAGACCAATTGATGCATTTTTTTTAATTTAAAACATAAGTTTAATGAAATTATACTAATATAATGCCAAAAGGATTGCTTATAGCCTTAAATAAATTACTAAAGAGTTAAGAGTAGAAAGAACATGGGACTTAATATCAAGCAATTATCTTATTGTCACAGGGCCTCATCTCATTCATTTTTAGCTTGCTTCAGAAAATTCTTACTTTTTTTAATTTTTATTGAACTTCAAGTGAACTTTTACAAATCAAGTCAGTCTGTCACATACAAGTTTATATACACCTTATTCCATACTCCCACTTTCCCCCTAATGAGTCAGCCCTTCCAGTCTCTCCTTTCGTGACAGTTTTGCCAGCTTCCAACCCTCTCTACCCTCCCATCCCCCCTCCAGACAGGAGATGCCAACACAGTCTCAAGTGTCCACCTGATACAAATAGCTCACTCTTCATCAGCATCTCTCTCCTACCCACTGTCCAGTCCCTTCCGTGTCTGATGAGTTGTCTTCGGGAATGGTTCCTGTCCTGGCCAACAGAAGGTTTGGGCACCATGACCGCCGGGATTCCTCTAGTCTCAGTCAGACCATTAAGTATGGTCTTTTTGTGCAAATTTGGGGTCTGCATCCCACTGATCACCTGCTGACAAGTTTCCCTGGGGTGTGGCCTGCACCACCTTTTATCTCTCAAAAGATGAAAGGGAAACAAGCTGAGAGTTGGGGACCTCATACCATCAAGAATGTAGCACCGGGAGCAGAGTGCATCCTTTAGGCCCAGGGTCCCTGTGCCTGAGAAGCTCCTCGAGCATGGGGAGATCGAGGACAAGGATTTTCCTCCAGAGCCAACAGAGAGAGGAAGCCTTCCCCTGGAGCTGACACCCTGAACTTAGACTTTTAGCCTACTCTACTGTGAGAAAATTAACTTCTCTTTGTTAAAGCCATCCACTTGTGGTATTTCTGTTATGGCAACACTAGATAAGCAAGACACGCACCTTTCCTGACTTTAAACCGCGCAGTATCCCCTTGTTCTACTCGAATGACAGCCTCTTGATCTATGTACAGGCTCCTCATGAGCACAATTAAGTGTTCTGGAATTCCCATTCTTCACAATGTTATCCATAATTTGTTAGGATCCACACAATCAAATGCCTTTTCATAGTCGATAAAACACAGGTCTACATCTTTCTGGTATTTTCTGCTTTCAGCCAGGATCCATCTGACATCAGCAATGATATCCCTGGTTCCTCAGCATCTTCAGAGTCCGGCTTGAATTTCTGGCAGTTCTCGGTCAATAGACTGCTGCAGATGCTTTTGAATGATCTTCAGCAAAAAATGATCTTCAGACATGTAGCCTGGCACATATTATCTAGTGGAAAATAATAACACATTGGTTGTTTTTTCTAAAACAGATTTATTGAGGTATAATTGGAATATAATAAACTGCACGTGATTAAAATGTGTACAATTTGATACGTGCTGATGTATGTATTCACTCATGTAATCGTCAATACGATCACCATAATTAACATAGTCATCATCGCCAACAGTTTTCCTCTTCCATTTTGTACACCCTCATTCAGCCCTTCCCCAACTTCTTTGATACATACCCCCTGCCACACCCAGGTGGCAGTCAATCTAATTTTTGTTGTTACATATTAGCTTCCATTTACCAGAATTTTATATAAAGGAAATCATATAGTACATGTTCTTTTTGTCCTCTTTGTGATTATTTTATTCTTCTTTTTCTTGTTTTCACAGGTATAACACTTGTTTATTATTAATTTGGAATCTGTCTTCTTTTTTAATGTAATCATTTACAGCTATTAATTTCTCTATAAACAATTCTGAAGTGGCATTCTGTTTCTTTTATCTAAATATTTTATTTTAAAATTTCTCTTGTGATTTATCCTTTTTTAGCTTTTTTGAGTATTTTTTTGTGTTTTTGGTGAAAGTTTACACAGCAAATTAGTTTTCCATTCAATAATTCATAGACAAAAACAGTTGTGTATGACAAAAGAAAAATTCATAGACAAATTGTTTTGTTACATTGGTTGCCATCCCCTCAATGTGTCAGCACTCTTCCCAATTCCACCCTGCCTTCCCCGTATCCATCCCTCTAGTTTCCATACTCCTCTTGCCTTCTCATCTTTGCTTTAGGGCAAGTGTTGCCCATTTGTTTCCAAATAGCTGATTGTTCTAAGAAGCACATTCCTCAAATTGTTACTGTTTTTTTTTTTATTTTTGACATTTTATTGTGCTTTAGGTGAACGTTTACATACTAAATTAGTTTGTCATTCAATAATTCATATGCACATCGTTCCATGACATTGGTTGCAATCCACGTAATGTGCCAGCATTCTCCCCACTTCCACTCTGGGGTCCTCGTTTCCATTCGCCTGGTTTCCTCACTCCTTCCTGCCTTCTTATCTTTGCTTTTGGGCAAATATTGCCCTTTTGGTCTCATACAGTTGACTCCTCGAGGGTGTTATTGTTTATTTTGTAGGCCGATCTATTATTTGGCTGAAAGGTGATCTACGAGAGTGATTTCCATTCCAGTTTAAAAAGTTGTCTTATGGAAAACGTTCTTCATTCTACTTTGGTTAGTAGCACCTGGGATCTTAAAAGCCTGTGAATAGCCATCTAAGATACTCCACTTGTCATCCCATCAGGAGCAAGGGAGAAAGAAGAAAACTAAAGACAAAAGGAAAAGACTAGTCTGAAGGACTAACAGACCACAACTACCACACCCTGAGCAGACTGAGTCCAGTACAACTAGATGGTGCCTGGTTACCACCACCAACTGCTCTGAGAGGAATCACAGTAGAAGGCCTTGGACAGAGCTGGAGAAAAATGTAGAACAAAATTCTAACTCACAAAAAAAGACCAGACTTACTGGTCTGACAGAGCCTGGAGAAACCCCCAGAGTATGGTCCCCAGACATCCTTGTAGTTCAGTAATGAAGTCAGTCCGGAGGTTCACCTTTCAGCTGAAGATTAGACAGGCCCATAAAATGAAACAAGACTAAATGGGCACACCAGACCAGGGACAAGGATGACAAGGTGGGAGGGGACAGGAAATTTGGTATTGTGGAACCCAAGGCCGAGAAGGGGAGAATATTGACATGTCATGGGGATGGTAACCAATGTCATAAAACGAAATATGCACTGTTTAATAAGAAACTTGTTTGCTCTTTAAACCTTCATCTAAAATATGGTTTAAAAAAAAGAAACGTTGTTTTAGGACTATAATGTCAGAGATTCCTTTAGTCTCTTCCACTCCAGCAAGTCTGCTCTCTTTTACATATGTGAGTTTTGTTCTATATTTTTCTCTCATTCAAATTAAGACCTTTTATTGTGTCCCTGGTCAGATGGTCAGTAGTGGTAGCTAGGCACCGTCTAGTTCTTCTGGTCTCAGGCTAGAGGAGGCTGTGGTTCTCGTGGCCCATTAGCCCTGTAGATTATTTGCATCCTTGAGTTTGTGGTTCAGTTCTTTTGTGTCTTTATTGAGTTTCTTTCTAGTTCTTCTGTCCATCATCTAAAGTACTGTGTTAAAGCCTCATGCTATTATTGTAAAACTGTCTATTTCTCTTTTCAATTCTGTTAGTTCATTTTATGTATTTTAGAGATCTTTCATTAAATGAATAAATGGACTGGGTATTGTTATGTCTTAGCGGTTTGACCCTTTAATCATTATATAATGCCCTTCTTTGTCTCTTATAATGAATTTTGGCTTAAAGTCTTTTTTATCCAGAATTATATACTGTTACTCCTGCTCTCTTTTGGATACTGTTTGCTTGGTATATTTTTTTTCCCATCTTTGATTTTTAACTTGTTTATGTCTTTGTGTCTAAATGTGTCTCTTGTAGGCAACATATTGATGTATTTTTTTTTAATCCTTTCTGCCACTCTCTCTCTCTGTCTCTTCACTGGTTCATTTAATCCATTTTCACTGAGGGTGATTAACATAGGTATGTATTCATTGCTGTCATTTGTTGTACCATTGTTTGTTTTGAGAAGTTAATGGTTTCTTTGTTCCTTTTAATTTTCTGTGCTGGGTTCTTTTTGTATCTGGATTTTCTTTTCCTTCCAACTAGTGTTGTTGTTTTTGCATTTACTGAGTTTTTTTGGGTCTCTTCTTTATTTAAGTAAGTAGATCTATTCCTTTTCAAAGGTGTTACCCTGAATATTACCTTAGTCTCCTTAAAATTAAGACAGTTTGCTACATCTAGAAATCTCATTGACTCTCTCCCCATATGGAATTTATATAACTACATCTTTAATTCTCCCTTTTTCTTTCAAAGTTGTCATCATTTACAGCTTATCTTCCCTGGTTCCCTGTGATCAGTTTTTTAGCTTTATTTTATTATTGCGAAGTCTTTATTTGAGTTGGTATCTGGGAGATGTTGTTGTGGGTCTTTATCTCAAGTTGTCTGATGTCATTGGTTCTTTATTAGAAGGACTCCCTTTAATATGTCTTGTCAGTCTGGTCTGCCTTTTACAAATCTGTTCTGCCCAACATATTAACACCTTTATAATTTTAAGATGTCCTTGGTGTCTGGTAACATGTTTTTACTTGAAGTCTAATAGTCAGTGTCTTAGCCTGGGTTCTCTAGAGAAGCAAAAACAGTAAAGCATATAAATATAGAGAGATTTATATCAAGGAAACGGCTCATGGGATTGTAGAGGCTGGAACGTCCCAAGTCCATGGATCAGAATAGAGGCTTCTCCTGATTCCTGTAGCCACAGGGGCTGGTGAACCCAAAATTGGCAGGTCGGAGAGCAGGGCTCTTTCTCACAGGCTGTAAAGATTGACAAATCCCAAGATCAGCTGATAAGCTGCTAGCTCAAGTCCCAAGAATCAGAGGTCAGGTGAACAGGAGGCAGCTGTAGGATACCAGACAGGGCAAAAGCCTGAACATCTGCTTATATTCAAATGCAGGCCACATGCCCAAGGACTCCCTTTCAACTGACTGGCTACTCACAGCAGATTCCATCATGGGGCAGATCACATGTAAACACTGAGAATCATGGCCCAGCCAAGGTGACACACAATCTCAACTGTCACAGTCAGATATTAGTGTAGCTGATTCCAGTCTCTTTTGGCACTGCTTGTGTGGTATCTTATTTTCCTAGGGGTGCCATAACAAATTTATTTATTATCTCACAGTTCTTCTCCAAATTTAGGGTTATACACTTTCTCTTTTGGTTCTAGGGGAACAGCCTCCTGACTTTCACCTTCTAGTAGCCCCTTGCATTTCTTGGCATTCCTTGGCATTCCTTGGCTGCTTACAGATGCATTGGCCTCCATCTTCACATAGCATCTCTCTTGCCCGTGTGTCTGTCTCTCCAACTGTTCCCTCCTTGTATAATATGCCTCTCAGAAGATATTAGGATTAGGACCTTCTCTACTCTGATATGACTTAATTGATAATATCTTCAAAGAATAACCTTATTTCCCCAAACAAGGCCACGATGACAGGTATAGGGGTTAGGACTTCAACTTTATTTCCAGGTACACTTTCATTTCATAACACAGGTCATACATTTTACCATCCTTTATTTTTGAACAACTACTTGTGTCTTTAAATCTTAAGTGTGTCTATGCACACTGGTTTTTATTTGGGTCATATTTTCTATTTAATGCATTTTTCCAGCATCTATCTTTCAATTGGGCTGTTCCACTATTTAAATTTAATTACAGATAATATTTCCTTTTACTTCTTGCAATTTGTTTTTTATGTGTCTTAGTTCTTTTTCGGTTAGTCTATTTATTGATCCCTGGCTACTTTTTTGTTAAATCAATATTCCTAGTGAATTTTTAAATTTACTTTTTTATCTTTTACAATATATATTTTAAATTATTTTCTTAGAAATATCTGTGAAGGTTATAGTTAGCATCTTCACTTAAACTAATTCAGATAGTGTCTTAATTTCAGTAATATGCAATATATCTCTGTCCACTTATTTTTTGAAAAAATATTGTCATACAAACTACTTCTTTAGATGTTAAAAGGAAGGATTTTCTTTTCTTCATCTATTAGAAAGGTTTTTCTGCATCTAAGGACACTATCAAGAAAATAAAAATTCCACCAGCAAATCATATATCTGATAAGATTCTAGTTGTTGTTGTTGTTTTTTTTTTTATTTAAGAGCTTGTCGAGGAAACAAAATCTATGTGGATGGAGGCTCTCAAGGCCTTGAAATAATCATGTGCCCTTACACCATATCTACCAAGGAAAATTAGATTACTCAAAATTCTCCCTTTGAAAGTTTGCAAAACTAATTTGAACACAAATCTGAAGTTAAATGATTTATATTCAGGGTCACATATATAATAGTTACACCACCATTCGCCTAATGAGTTATTCACTTATATGGCAAATTATATCCCATACAGAATCCATAAGTTTTATAGGTGATTTTTTTAAATTTCAAAGTATATTAATAAAACTTCCCTATATATTTTCATTTTATTTTATTATTGTACTTCAGATGAAGGTTAACAGAACAAACTAGTTTCTCATTAAACAATTAGTACACATATGGCTTTGTGACATTGGTTACCAACCCCCTAACATGTGAACACTCTCCCCTTCTCGACCTTGGATTCCATACAACCAGCTTTCTCTCCCCTCCTACCTTTCAGTCCTTACCCCTGGACTGGCGTGCCCCTTTAGTCTTGTTTTGTTTTATGGGTCTGTCTAATCTTTGGCTGAAGGGTGAACCTCAGGACTGACTTCAGTGCTGAGCTACAAAGTGTCTAGGGGCTGTATTCTCAGGGTTTCTCCAATCTCTGTCATGCTAGTAAGTCTGGTCTTTTTTGTGAGTTAGCATATTTTTCTACATTTTTCTCCAGCTCTGCCCAGGACCCTCTACTGTGATCTTTGTCAGAGCAGTCAGTGGTAGTAGCCGGACACCAGACTCAGGCTGGAGGAAGGTGTGGCAGTTGTAGCCAATTAGTCTTTTGGACTAATTTTTCCCCTGTATCTTTGGTTTTATTCATTCTCCCTTGCTCCCCATAGGGTTAAAACTTCCTTTTTTAAATGGTATTAAATATATGGGTGCTTGTGTGCAGAAGTGGAAAGCAGGGAGAGCCCAAGAAGAATCATTTTTTATAAGCTTCTTGCAACCTTCTTTCACTTATCCCAGATATGAAACGTTCAATAATTTCCCTCAGTTCATTTTCCTAAATGTATCTGGGGGTCACATCTGGAGCTTTTGATCCACTCCCACTATTGTGTTTTTAACTCTTAAAATATCTCATTTAGCTTAAATTATTGGCACTCTAACTTGTCTTCCTAACTCTAAACATCTAAAAATCCATTCTCAGCGCATTTGACAGAGCAATCCATATAAGATAAATATCTCATCACATAGATGCTTAGATTAAAAGAGGAAACGCTTATATGAATATCTGCCTCAGAATCACCCACGGTTCATTTTTCTAGAATATTCCATGTGGTTTTAAAGTTGGTTTAGGTATGAGACACAAAGAATTTGCATCTCACTACTCTGTTCACACTAAATTTTGGGGACTGTACACCTACCAGATTAAGTTCCAGTACATTTCAGTGCACTTACACTTTTAAAATTTGTAGTCTGTCTCTTTTTCTTGTTACAATTTATCCCACCTAAGGTAAACTTTCCCCCCAAAGGGCAGCTAACACTTGTCGAGAGCTCATTGAGGGCCAGGTGTTGACCTAGAATTGCTTTTTTTGTACTGCCTCAATTCATTCCCAAACTTATCAAGTGAGAACGGTTATTACGTTTATTTCATAAACGGAGAAATTCAGCAACAAAGAGTTTGAGAAACTTGACACCATGCCTATACATAATTCTGCAGTTATACCCTGGCTGGCTGGCTCAGACTATGCTCCTGAATATCAGTATAGTGATAGTAGCTAGTGATATTCGAACTACTTCCTGTGCTCCTGAACAGTGTGTATGTTATTATATACATGTCTTTAACATCCTATTACTCTTTTTTCTATATATTGCAACTGTCACAAGAATTGCCTCTTTTTGAACTGCATTCTTGATTCACTAAAATAATGAAACTTGATTCACTAAAATAATAAAATATTGCTGTGATCACACAATTCTGTATATAGCTCTGTCATAAAAGAAATTGCACTCTTTAATAATTTTGGTTTCTTTATTTCTCTGCCCCACAGTAAACTGTATCATCCTAATGAGAACAGAAATTATGACTAATGTAGAAACAGATGAGCTTATCTATAATAAATGGATGTTAACTAACTACACTTATCCAGGCAAATTGATTATGGGATATACGAGTATATAATTTAATTTTTTTTTCTTTTTAGTGACGGTGAGTTCCATGTCTTGGGAAATAAAAGGTATTTAAATTTATCTTGAAAACTTGAAGGAATAATTCTATGGCACTGCAAGAAGTAATAATCATAAAGAGAAGTAGGAAAGTGTGAATCATCCTGAGATATTTGTCTAAAATGTTGTAAGAATGTTAAGTAAGTGAAAGAATAGATTAAGTAAACATGAACATAGGAGCAATAACCTTTACTCAATGTTTACATCAAGATTTTTAAAGTATTTCTTCATTTTTTGAAAAAAATGAAAATCTTTCTCAGTGTATCCTTGAAAGCTTGTTTCACTTGCTGTGGGTATAAACAAAGGGGTTTAATAAAGGGGCAACTGACATATAGATATCAGCTCCACCTTTAGATAAAGTCACACTTTCTTTTGCTGATTGCTTCAAGTAAGTAAAGATGCAGCTACCTGTAAGGGAGACTACAATCGTGTGGGAAGAACAAGTAGAAAAAGCTTTTGTTCTTTTCTGAGCAGAGGGGATTTTTAGAAGGGTCTTGATTATATGTGTACTGGAAAAAAATCACTAACAGCAATGTGACCACAAGTGTTATACCTGCTGAAGCAAACGAAGCCAATTCTAGGAAGACAGTGCCTTTGCAAGACACCTGCAAGAGTGGAGAAGTGTTACATATGAAACAATCCATTACATTGGAAACACAGAATTACAATTTCAGTCCCAAGACCAGTGGTGGAAAGATAGATATTCAGAAAGCCAGATGACCATGAACTGAGTACAAGTTGGTAGCACACTTTGCTGCTCATAACGACTGAATAATGCAGGAGTTTGCAGATAGCTACATGGCAGCCAGAAGGAAAAACTATACATCTCCTAATAAAAGAAAAAAGTATAATTGAGATACACAACCATCGTAGGAAATGATTTTGTTTTTAGTCACAATGGTTGTCAGGAATCTAGGAATGCAGATTGTTGTCAACAAGATTTCCAAGGAGAAATTTCAGAGGAAGAAATACATTGGAGTCTCGAGGAGAGGATCCAGCAAGCTGAGGAGGATGATGGATAAATTCCCTGTCACACTCAAAATGTAGTTGAGAAAGAAAAATATAAAAACTACAGTTTGCGACTGTGGGTCATCCGTCAGTCTCAAGAGAATGAGCTCTGTCTCCCTGGTTCTCATTTCAGATTTGAGACCTATTAAATGGACATTGAAATAAACTCTAAAAGCAGAAATAACAGTAGTTTTTTAAAGTTACCATCAAGAAAAAAATCTGATATCCAGAAATATAAACAAGTGTAAATATTTGTTGCAGTTTAACAAGGCAGATGATACCTAAAATTATAGTACAGAACAAACTAAGATAATCTTATAATTGACTTTATACATTAAAGTTTTACATATTACTATAGCAAGTTATTCTTTTCCCCTTTTAGGCTTGAAAGGTAATTTAAATCTAAATGATCTGAATTCTGCTTAAACACTCTAAATAAAGAGAGTCCAAGTATTATTTAAGATGTATTTTCTGTGTATGTTTATTAGTGATTGCATAAATTCTTATAAAATCTAGACAGTTTTGCCAGTGTCAATTTATTATGCATGTTCAGTATTTTTTACCTTGTGAAAAGACTTTTTCAAATCTATGAAACATACAGTAATATCAGCTATTACATGATTTCCCTAAGTGTGATTAAAATTCTTTAGCATATGCCTTTAATTACTTGGCTCCAATGCAGAACCACTTCATTATTCTTTGACTTATTTCCTTTATTATTTTTTTCTGCTTCCAAATCATCAGGCTTTTTGAAAATGTTGCATTTAAACTCATCATTTTGAAATACGTTCAAGATGCATTTACTAATTTCAAAAAAGTCTAAAGGCATTGAGGAAAGAAATACAGCTTTTAGGAGAAACAAACAAATCAGGCATTTTGTGACTTGATTGTTGTGTTAGATTCAGATAGTTAATAAATTCTTAAATAGTACATTTTTCCTGTTTATGCAGACCATAATAAATAATTTTGTCTTCTTAGTAGGAGAGTGATTTTAATGAGTAAAGAATTGAATTAAATTCTTCTGTTAGTCAAAGACAAGTACAGAAGTGATGGTAAACAGTCAACTTACAATCCTAACTATCGTTTTTGTCACTCAACGTAATTGTTCTTAAATCCATAAGTAAGTCTTTTCTCTACAGATGAACAGGGCCACTGTTTGCTAAATTGCTTATTGGATACATTATGTTCAGTAGATGATTGTCTTGTATATATACATCTATGGTGGAAAAGAGCTTTTAACTGAATGAAGATGTTGAAGTGTTATCCTAACATTCACCTTTTTTTTTTTTTTTTGCTCTTCTCTTTGTTCAAGTTCTGTAGCTAATGTTTTGATTTTGTCCCATTCTTCTTTTTTGATGTGTGTATCTCTTGCTATAAATTGACCTCTGAGGACTGCCTCTGCTGTCTCCCAAAGGCTTCGGTATGATGTCTTTTCATCCTCGTTTGATTCTAGGAATTTTTTACTTCATCTCTGATTTATTCCATTACCCAGTGGTTTTTAAGCAGGTTCAAACCTAGGAATGTAATTGATTTTTTTCCTCTTCTTCCTCTTCTTAATTTCTACTTGGATGACATTGTGGTCAGAGAAGATACTTTGTATTATCTCAATGTTTTGGATTTTGTTGAGGGTTGCTCTGTGGTCTAAGATATGGTCTATTCTGGAGAACGTTCCCTATACATTGGAAAAGAATGTGTACTTTGCAGCTATTGGGTAGAGTGTTCTATATATGTCTAGGCAGTCAAGTTGGCTGATTGTGTATTTTTCTTGAGTTTCTTTCTACATCTTCTGTCCTTTATCGAGAGTGGTGTGTTGAAGGCTCCTACTATTATTGTGGAACTGCCAATTTCTCTTTTCAGTGCTGTTAGAGTTTGTTTTGTGTATTTCGGAGCCCTGTCATTGGGTGCATAGATGTTTATTATGGTTAAGTCTTCATGATGGATTGTCCCTTTACTCATTATATAGTGCCTTTCTTTGTCTTTCATGGTAGAATTTATTTTAAAGTCTATCTTATCTCTTATCTGAGATTAGTATTGCCAATACTGCTGTGTTTCGGTAGTTATTTGCTTAATATATTTTTTCCGCCCTTTGATTTTTAATAAATTTACATCTTTGTTTCTAAGGTGTGCCTCTTGTAGACAGTATATTGATGGATCCTGTTTTTTTTTTTTTTTTTTTTTTTCCATCAATTCTGTTACGCAGTGTCTCTTTATGGGTGCATTTAGGCCATTTACATGCAGTGTAATTATTGACAGGTGTGCAATTATTGCTGTCATGTTGTAGTGCTTTTTTTCTGGTGCTAACATTTTCTTTGTTCCTCTTACTCTCCTGTGCTGAGTTCCTTTTGTTTGTGGTTTTTATTTTCATTTGTTTTTGTAGATTTTGTTTTTATTGAGACTTTATTTTTCTTCTTTATTTTGATGAGTAGGTTTATTAATTTTCTTTGTGGTTACCTTGAAATTTACCCTTATCTTCCTAGGTTTGAACAAGCCTATTATTTCTTGGTATCACCTTGCCTTCCTCTCCATTAGAAAACTCTATACCTACACCATTTTTCCCCTCTTGTATTGTTCTGATGTTGTTGTCATTTACAGATTAACTTCTCTGGCTCCCTGTGGTAATTCTTTTGGTTTTGGATAGTCCTTGAGAGTTCATTTCCTACACTGGTGTCTGGCTGGTACAATCTTGTGTCCTAGATTCAGGCTGTGGTCTGCTGTTGTTTGTTCTCAGGCCAAAGGACTCCCTTTAATAACTCTCGTAAGTTTAGTTTTTACATATTCCCTTAATTTCTGTTTATGTGGAAATGTCCTAATTTCACCATCATATCCTCTCGGTGGCTTCTATTTTCTCTCCCTGTTCTGGAAGTCCAATCACTTGCAAATTTTTGCTTTTAATTATATCCCACATAATTCTCAGGGTTTCCTCATTTTTCTTCATTCTTTTTTCTGATTTTTCCTCAAAGTTATATCCAAGTGTTTGTCTTCAATTTCACTAATCCTGTTTTCCATCATTTCACACCTTCTATGACACTGTTCATTTCTGAAATCTTGTTGTTTATCTTTTGGATTTCTAATTGATGTGTTTGCATGACTTCTAGTTGTCAATCTATTTTGGCATTTTGTTCCTGTATTACTTTCCTGAATTCTTCCATTTTTTTGTCTGTATTTTCCATGAATTTGTCTGCTTTTTCCATAAAGTTGTGTATTTTTCCTCATTTTTGTCTTTTTTTTTGCTTCAACTCTTGGATAGCTGTGAATATTAGAGATTTGAATTCCCTGTCAGGTAGTTCTAGTGTCTTTTCTTCTACTGAAAAGTCATCTGGTGTTTTATTTTGGATACCTACTGGAATGATCTTCTCTTTTTTAATGTTTTGATATTGTCTGCTGTCTTCAGGACATTCAGTAGTTATTTTCTTTGTTTCTTGATTTGTTTGTTTTGTCTTACAGTTTTATTTGGTTATGTTTGAGCAGGTGCACTTTGCCTTCTTTGTTTTCTCATCTGTACTCATGATACTTTTCGCCTACTTGTCTAATGGGTGGGGTTAGTCACTCAGGTACAGTGCAGCAGGGCAAGTGCAGCTGAAGGGGAGGGCCTGGGATGGGTTTGTGGCACACATAGAGCCAACAGGGAGGGCCAGGAATCAGTGCTGGGCACGTTCCAGTAGGCCATGACTGTGGTACTCAGAGGTGTGATGTTTAGTGCACAGTGCAGGTAGGTAGGAAACGGAGGAGGTTGTGGTGTGCAGAGCTAGCATGGGTATGGAAAAGAGGAGAGAGAAAAAGGAGCCAAAAGGGGAAAAAAACACAACAACAACAAAAGAGTGCAAAGGGAGCTTGCTGTTGGAGTGGAGAGATGAGAATCCACGAAATGGAGAGCAGCAAAAAGAAAAGAAAAAGAGAAAAAGAAGAAAAAAACTAGACAAAAATTTGGAAAACAAAAGCCCTCAGGTGTCCCTTCTGTGTCTCCGTGAAGATGGGGGAAGTGTCCCAGTTTGCACAGTATAGCCTGGCTAGAGGGGGTATAGATGTCACATAGCATCAAGTATTCAGGAGACAGGAAAAGAAGGTAAGTATACACAGATGAGAACTGAGAAATGAAGAGAGACAGAAAGGGAAAAAGGTAGAAGGAAAAAGAAGAAAAAAAAGAAATTCCCCCAGGCATCCTGCCTACTCAGCTATGCAGATTGGGGGAGTGTCTCCTAGGCTGTGCAGTCCAGCCCAGCAAGAAAGGGCTCCAAAGTGTGAAAAGAGAAAGAAAGCAAGCAAATTTTAAAAAAGGAAAGAAAAGAAAAGCCCCAGGGATCCCACCAGTGTGGTGCCTTAGGCCAGGGGAGTGGATCCCCAGTTGAGTGGGGCTTCAAAGCCCTTCAAGAAGAAGCAAAGATGGCACACGGAGCCAAGTGTTCAAGATAAATGAGGGGGAGGTGGTAGGAGGCATGGAAGAAACCAAAAGAGACTGAAAGTAGCAACCCAGCTCAGGGAACTGGCCAGTGTGGATGGGGCGAACCCAAGCATCCTGGGGCTGAAGCAGTTGCCTCCTGGCCAAAAGACTGCAGCTGGCAGGAAGCAGAGGAGGCTGAAGGGGCAGGGGAAGAAGGGTGGGGATTAGGAAAGATATATAACTCCTTATCAGGTCCTCTGCCTCTTGCTGGCAACTTAATGAAGCTGCTTTCCTGTACTCACTGCAGACGCTGCACTTCCCAGCTGTCCAAGCCACCACAGCCAGTCAGGAAGTTTGGAGGTAGAGTAGTGGGGAGTAGAGTAATGGGGAGATGATGGGGGGCAGGAAAGCATGTATCGCTGGTTACCAGGTGCTCTATCTCCTGCTAGGAGCTCCATGAAGCTGCTTTCCCATGCTCCCTGTTAGCCAATCTCCGACAGGAGTCCAAGAGGGCCAATCCATGCTGCATTAGCTGATAAGGATTCTCGGCAAATATCTCTCCTCATTCTCAGTCCTCTGTCAGTTTCTTATTCCATTTGGTGCTTGGCTGAGTTCTTTAGCTCTTCATTTGACACTTTGGGGTCCAGGAATGATGTTTGTCTCTGTTTTATTTAGTTTGTTGGGTCTTTGTTGTGGAGGGATGGCGAGGTGTTTCTGGCTAGGGTGCCATGTTGGCTGGAAGTCCTCATCATTGACCTATTTAAAGTCAAAGGTATTTTATAGGTCTCATATGGTATTTAGCAGCCCTGGTGTCACAGTGGTTAAGAACTCAGGCTGCTAACCAAAAAGTCAGCAGTTCAAAACCACCAGTCACTCCTTGGAAACCCGATGGGGCAGTTCTACTTCTCTTCTACAGGTTAGCTATGGGTCCATATTGACTCAAAGCCAACGGGTTTGGTTTGGTTTGGTAATATGGTATTTAGATAGGGGTATTTGTAAAAATAATTACTTTATGCATTTTTTATGTCATTACACTAGGTTTTTAATCTGTTATCCCAGTTAAATAAAATATTTCTTTTTATTCCTGCATCCAAAAATCAAACCTGTTGCCGTCAAGTTGATTCCAACTCATGGGTTACCTTATTGGACAGAGCATATGTCCCATACGGTTTCCAACATGCGATTGGTCGATTCAAACTACTTATTTTGGTTAGCAGCTGAGCACTTAACCACTGTGCCATCAACATGGGAGGATTTTTTTAGTTTTTCCTGAAATTCAATTTTACTCACTCTGCTTAATGTGACAAAATATCTACTTTCCGATGACAGTTGTGAGTTTACAATGATAGCTATTAACAGTCTAAGTTGCTATAACAATCTATAGCTACAACAGGCTAAGGTGCTCCAATTTTCAAGTGTTTTTTTCCCCCAATATTTTATATCTATTTTTGGATTTATACTTTCTTTGGAAAATAGATTAGATAGATAGGCAGACAGGTTTCAACTTTTGATTTTTGTAAATCTCAAATTCTGAAGTCAAATTGAGTAGATGTTTTTGTTTTATTCCTTGACTACTGAAAAGACTATAAGCTGAGTGATTACAAGTGTTTATTTACCAAGAATATGTATCAGCACTGTCATCACTTCTACTCCCAATGTAACTCCACATTCAGTCAGTAGGAGGGCTTTCTAAGAGGCAGACAGTTTTTGCTGACATTATGTTGCTAGAGGACAAGTCTACACAATGGTTTCTTAAGAATCTGCAAAATAGGTGCTATTTTTACTCTTCAAAATTTTCTGAAGGACCACAATTGCATAGAGTAAGAATCAGATCTATCATGCCAAATTTATATCCACCCTTGCATAATCAGGCAGGTTTGAGTGCTGCTTCTACATGAAGATAGAAAATATATGATGTCTGTGATGTCAATGTTAATTACCACTGTATTCGTAGAATTGCCTTTATTACCTAGATATTTATTCCAAATTACAAGTGACTTACTGTATGCAGAGTATATTGATGTTCTTTCTCCCCAAGGGTATATGGTATAAAAAAAAGTCAAATAGAAAAGCATTCAATTATTTAAATAAGAAGTTTAATTACAATGCTCTTCTTAAGCACAATTTGAATCAGAGGGGCAATTTGGAAAGTATATGCAATTTCACATACACTACAAAAATCACCTGAAACCAAAATGAAACCCCTTGCCATTGGGTCAGCTCCAACTCACAGTGATCCTATAGGACAGAGTAGAACTAACTGCCCCATATGGTTTCTGAGGAGCACCTGATGGATTTGAACTGTTGACTTTTTTTGGCTAGCAGCCATAGCTCTTAACTACTGCGCCACCAGGGTTTCCACAAAAATCACAGGACGTGGTTATTACAGATAATTCAATTAGAATACTCTTTCTAATAGAATTTTTCTGAAGTTTTTTCCGTAAATATTTAAACCTAAATGAAAACATTATTCTCGAAAGGAAGGATATTTTAGGAAAGCTCTCAGATTACAGGAACCCACTTTTCATAACAAAGAATAACTATGCTTGCAATTGTGCACAAAATTCCACAATTGCCACAGTTTTATCAGTTTGCTCATAAAAGACTCAAGGGGATTAAATGAAATAAAAGGATAAAAGAAAAAGAAATCTCCTGTGGAGACTGGTGTTCCTGTCTACAAATTACATACAAAAAAAAAAAAAAAAGACAGAGAATTGTCAATTCCTTTAAGTACAAAACTGAGGGGACATTCTCCCAAAAGATAACCAGAAATGATTTAAACTCTATATAAGGTGTCAACAGTATTCTGCTATTCCACTCCCATGGGGTCATATTGTTTAGAAATTTATCTATGGCTATATCTGAATTGTAATAAGAGAATTGTCCTTCACAGTTGCTCAGTAACTGGCTGCTCATCACTTGGACCCTATGTTAAATACATTTTGAGGTGGTGATATTTAAGTTATGTGGTGGTATGCAATCTACTCTCAACTCCCATGGGGCTGTTGAGTAATTTTACTGGTCAGATGTTTAACTCGAAAGGAACTTTTGTCTCCATTAGGCAATATATTAAGATTCTGTTACCTTGGTTGTTTCCCATCCCAATACTTGAGAAAAAAATATGTTGTTGTTAGTTGCCATCGTCACTATGAGTCAGAATTGACTCAATGGCAATGGTTGTTTTTTTTTTTTTAATAGTGACACCATGTACAACAGGGAGAGAAGCTGCCCAGTCCTGTGCCGTCCTCACAATCATTGCCATGTTTGAGCTCATCGTTGTAGTCACTGTGTCAATCCATGTCTTTGAGGGTCTTCCTCTTTTTCACTGACCCTTTACTTTATCAAGCATAATGTCCTTCACCAGGGACTGATCCCTCCTGATAACATATCCAAAGCACGTGAAAGAAAGTCTCTGCACCCTTGCTTCAAAAAAGTATTCTGGCGGTACTTCTTCCAAGATAGATTTGTTCATTTTTCTGGCAGTCACTGGCATTTTCAATATTCTTCACCAACACCTAATTCATTGTCCAGCTTTCACATTCATATGCGGTCATTGAAAATACCATAGCTTTGGTCAGGCACACCTTGGTCTTCAAAGTGACATCTTTGCTTCTTAACACTTTAAGGAGGTCTTTTGTAGCAGATTTGCCCAGAGCAATACTGTTAAACATATAATATGAGATATTTCATTCTGAGGTCATATTGTTTAGAAATTTATCTATGTCTATATTTGAATCCTAATAAGAGAATTGTCCTTCTCAATTGCTCAGTAACTGGCTGCTCATCACTCGGACTCTATGTTAACTAGATTTTGAGATGGTGATATTTAAGTTACATGGCGGTGTGCAATTTACTTCCAAATATATCTAAGTGTGGGGATGAGAATAGAAATTTTAAGAAAAGCTTTTTTATTTCCCTTCCACAGACATCTATGGTTAAGGGAAGTCATGGTCCTCATTTATCTCTGATGTAGCTTTTTCTTACTCAGTTTTTTAAGAACATAATTTTCCTGGTCCCAGCTTGATATCTCGGCATGTGCAATAACTAACCACTGTGCATGGGACTTAATTTGGCTTCTTTTCCCCATTGTATGAGTCCTAGTAAAGTCCAATACCTATATCAACACCTTTTTCATGTCTGTTACCTGTATTGACCTTTTTCAGGACTCATTCACAATATCTTTCTAGATAGTGCAGATTTCTCTTATTTTTCCAGTAGCTCAATCATTCATCTGATAGCATATATATTTGCATATTATATATATAAAACCAAATCAAACCAGTTGCCCCTGAGTCAATTCCAACTCATAGTGACTCCACAGAACAGAGCTGCATTGACCCATGGGTTTCTAAGGCTCTAAATCGTTACGGAAGCAGACTGCCACTCCTTTCTCCTGTGGAACAGGCTGGTGAGTTCAAATTGCTTATCTTTTGATTAGCATCAGAGCACTTAACCACTGTGCCACCAGAACTCATATATAGGTGTATATATGTATATATATATATATAAACCCACCAGAGCTCATATATACATATATATATACACATATACCCACACAAATATACAAAAATACAAGTATATTTTTAATTTCTTTCAGCAATTTGAGGCTTTTTGTGCCAGAAATATAATTTTCAATATACCTGCTGTCTCAGCTATCCAGTGCTGCTATAACAGAAGTACCACAAGTGGATGGATGGCTTTAACAGAGAGAAATTTTTTCTCTCACAGCATAGCAGGCTAGAAGTCCTAATTCAGGGTGCTAGTCCAGGAGAAGGCCTTCTCCCTCTGTTGGCTCTGGGGGAAAGTCCTTGTCATCAATATTCCCCAGTCGAGAGATCCTAAACACAGGGACCCCCGGTCCAAAGGATACTCTATTCTCCTGGCTCTTGTTTCTTGGTGGTATGATGTCCCCCTGTCTCTCTGCTTGCTTCTCTCTTTTATATCTCAAAAGAGATTGACTTAAAACACACCCCAGACTTGTAGATTGAGTCCTTCCTCATTAACATAACTGCCACTAATCCCACCTCATTAACATCATAGAGGTAGGGTTTACAGTGTGTAGGAAAATCGCATCACTCGACAAAATGGTGGACCATCACATAATACTGGGAATCATGGTCTAGCCAAGTTGACACACAAATTTTTGGTGGACACAATTCAACCCATAACATCTGCCGTATTTTAAGAAGTGAAAGACCCTTCTCCTTCCTTAAGTTTTTAAGTCTAGATATTTTATTAAAAATATTATTAACTAGATGGTACCTGGCCACAACCAATGACTGCTCTGACAGGGAACACAACAGAGAACCCCTGAGGGAGCAGGAGAACAGTGGGATGCAGACCCCAAATTCTCATAAAAAGACCAGGCTTAATGGTCTGACTGAGACTAGAAGAATCCCAGCAGTCATGGTCCCCAAACCTTCTGTTGGCCCAGGACAGGAACCAACTCCTCAGACATGGATTGGACTGGACAATGGGGTGGAGAGAGATGCTGATGAGGAGTGAGCTACTTGTATCAGGTGGACACTTGAGACTGTGTTGGCATCTCCTGTCTAGAGGGGAGATGGGAGGGTAGAGAGGGTTAGAAACTGGCAAAAGGGTCACGAAAGGAGAGACTGGAAGGAGGGAGCGGGCTGACTCATTAGGGAGAGAGTAAATGGGAGTATGTAGTAAGGTATATATAAGTTTATATGTGAGAGACTGACTTGATTTGTAAACTTTCACTTAAAGCACAATAAAAATTATTTTAAAAAATATGTATTATTGATCCATAAACAACAGGGTTAAACGGTTCCCCTTCCTCCCATCACACCTGGGTGACATCACAAACTTTTGATAAGAAATTCTGTGTAGCAGCTCAAGGCCATCTTACTGCTTCTCTGCTCAGGTTTGCTTTGCTACCCACCAACCTTCCCCCCACTCCATTTGGACATGAGCAATAAGCCACAAAGCTGTCCTCAGGTAAACTTCATGTTTCATACCCCCCCTAAAAACCACATGCCCCCAGCCACCATATTGCACCCCCTACTGCACCCCTGTATGTGTTAATTTCCTGAAATTGTCTGCCAGTTCTTAGAAACTTCATGAATTATGCTTAAGTTGCCTATGACAAACCCTGCAAATGCACTAGAATCCCCAACCTCAGGGAGTTTGATTTGAGACTTAATCTGAGCTCCTTGCTTGACCGGCTTGCAATAAAATCTGTTTTGTCTTTTTCAAAGGCCTGGTGCCTCTCAATTGACTCAAGGGGTCGCACCAGGCGGGACCCACCCTCATCAGGTTACAATCCTATAACGGTGCCATAGATAACCACATCTTTTATTGGTCAGTTAATTCATTTTCTGTGTCTGTTATAACAAATCGCTACAAACTGAGTGACTTAAAACAACAGAAATTTATTCTTCCACAGCTCAGGAGGCCAGAAATCCAAAGTCAGAGCCAAAATACCTGAGCCTTAATCAAGATGTCACGGCAGAACCACACCACACACTCTTCAGAGGCTCCAGGGGAGAATCTGTTCTTTGCCTCTTCCAGCTTCTGGTGGCTGTCTCTATCCCATGGCTGTGGCTGCATCATCCAATCTCTGCCTCTGTGGTCACATTGTCATCTCTGCTTGTGTCTTTATGAAATCTCTCTGCTTCTCCCTTCATTCTCCCTATATTCTTCTATATTTTATATCCTTCTATATTCTATATCCTTCTGTGTTCTGTATTCTTCTATATCCTATATTCCATATTCTTCAATATTCTATATTCTATCTTTTATTTTCTATATATTTTGTGCTCTATATTCTATATTCTTCTATATTGATATTCTATATTCTTCTATATTCTGTATTCTCTATTCCATATTCTACATTATACACACTATATTCTATTTTCTATGTTCTTCTGTATTCTATATTCTTCTATATTCTATATCCTATATTCTATGTTCTATATTCCTCTATACTCTATATACTTCTATATTCTTTATTCTTCTATATTCTACATTCTACGTTCTATATTCTATATATTTTTTCTTCTATTTCCTATCTTCCATATTCCATATTATATATTCTACATTCAATATTCTTCTATATTCTATATTCATCTTTATTCTATACTCTATATTTCATATTCTACATTCTATATTCTTCTATATCCTATAATTGATATTCTATATTCTCTAGTGTTTATTATATATTTTATATTCTACATTATATATTCTTCTATTTTCTATATTCTATAGTCTTCTATATTCTGTTTTCTATATTGTACGTTCTATATGCTATATTCTATATTCCACATTCTACATTCTTCTATACACTATAATCTACATTCTTCTATATTCTACATTTTACGTTCTATATTCTATATTTGAAGATCAAAGACCACAGCCTTCAGTATGGACTGCACGTCACCATAAAGAAAACAAAAATCCTCACAACTGGACCAATGAGCAACATCATGATAAACAGAGAAAAGATTGAAGTTGTCAAGGATTTCATGTTACTTGGATCCACAATCAACAGCCATGCCAGAAAAGTCAAGAAATTAAAAGACTCATTGCATTAGGCAAATCTGCTGCAAAGGACCTCATCAGTGTTGAAGAGCAAAGATGTCACCCTGAAGACTAAGGTGCACCTGACCCAAGCCATGATATTTTCAATCACATCATATGCATGTGAAAGCTGGACAATGAATAAGGAAGACGGAAGAAGAGTTGACACCTTTGAATTGTGGTGTTGGCGAAGAATATTGAATATACCATGGACTGCCAAAAGAACGAACACATCTGTCTTGGAAGAAGTGCGGCCAGAATGCTCCTTAGAGGCAAGGATGGCAAGACTGCGTCTTACATACTTTGGACGTGTTGTCAGGAGGGATGAGTCCCTGGAGAAGGACATCATGCTTGGCAGAGTACAGGGTCAGCGGAAAAGAGGAAGACCCTCAACGAGTTGGATTGACACAGTGGCTGCAACAATGAGCTCAAGCATAACACTGGTTATAAGGATGGAGCAGGACCGGGCTGTGTATCGTTCTGTTGTGCTATAGGGTCTCTATGAGTCGGAACCGACTCGACAGCACCTAACAACAACAATATTCTATATTATTCCTATTCTGTATTATTCTATATTAATCTATATTGTATATTCTAAATTCTATTTTCTATATTCTACATATATTTTCATATCTTCTATATTCTATCTTCTTCTATATCCTATATTCCACATTCTACACTCTATATTCTATATTCTTCTGTATTCTATTTTCTTCTATATTCTATATCCTATGTTCTATATTCTGTATTCTATCTTCTATATTCTGTACTCTATACTCTTCTATATCCTACATTCTATATTCTATACTCTATATTCTTTGATATTCTATGTTCTGTGTTCTATGTTCTATGTTCAATCTTCTATCTTCTATCATCTGCTTTCTTCTATCTACTATCTTCAATCTATCTTCTATTGTCAATTTTCTTCTATATTGTATATTCTGTGTTCTATATTATATTTTCTTCTATTTTCTATATTCTTTTGTGTCCTATATTTTATTATTTTCTATATTCTATATTCTATTTTCCATATTCTTCTATATTCTACACTCTTCTACATTCTATACTCTATATCCTATAATCTTCTCTATATATATTTTCTTCTATATTTTATAATCTACATTCTAGTTTCTGTATTCAATATTCTACCTTCTATGTTCTATATTCCGTATTCTTCTAATGCTGTATTCTATATTCCACTCTACAGTCTATATTTTTCTACATTCTATATTCTGTACTCTTCTATATTCTATAATCTATATTCTTCAATATTCTATATTCTGTGTTCTGTATTCTGCGTTTTATATTGTACATTCTACATTCTACAGTATATATTCCATATTTTCTATATTGTATAATCTATATACTTCTACTTTGTTTTCTATTCTTCTACATTGTGTATTTTTTGTCTTAAAGTCTATATTCATCAATATTCTATTTTCTTTTATATACTATATTCTTCTATATTCTATATTCCATATTCTACTATATTCTATAGACTTCGGTATTCTACTTTCTATATTCTTCTGTATTCTATATTCTATGTACTATATGCTATATTCTTCTACATTTTCTCTTCTATATTCTATATTTTGTACTCTATATTCTATGTCCTGTATTCTGTATTCTTTATTCTTCCAAATACTGTATGCTTCTGTGTTCTATATTCCATATTCTGTATTCTACATTCTATATTCAATATTCTTTTTCTATGTTTTTCCATATTCTATATTCTACATTCTATTTCTACATTGTATATACTAAATTTTATATTCTATACTCCGTATTCTACATTCTACATTCAACCTTCTATAGTCTTCTATATTCTACATTCTATATTCAATATTCTATGTTGTTCAATATTCTATATTCTTCTGTATGCCATATTCTTCTCTATTCTGTATTCTGTATTCTTCTATATTCTATGGTCTTCTATATTCTTTATTTTATATTCTACATTTTACTTGCTATATTCTATAATCTATATTCTGCTATATTCTCTATTCTATGTACTGTATTCTATATTGTACATTCTGCATTCTATATTCTATTTTCTATAATCTATATACTTGTACATTCTGTATTCTGTATTCTATATTCTTCTATATTGTATATTTTATTTCTTATATTCTTTTTGCCATATTCATCAATATTTTATATTCTTCTAAATACTATGTTCTATGTTCCATATTCCATATTCTATTTTCTACATTCTATATTTTATATTCTGTATTCTATAATCTACATTCTATATTTATCTATATTCTATATACTTCTATATTCTATATTTTGTATTCTATATTCTTCTGTATTGTATATTTTATGTCTTATATTCTATATTCATCAATATTCTATATTGTATACTCTTCTATATTCTATCTTCTATCCTCTATGTTCTTTATTCTATATTCTGTACTGTATATTCCATATTTTATAAACTATACTGTTCTATTTTATATATTCCATATTTTATATTCAGTATTGTACATTCTATATTCTATACACTTCTATTTTTTATATTTTATATTCTTCCACATTGTATATACTATATTCCACACTCTACATGCCATATTCTATATTCCTCTATATGCTATAATCTATATTCTTCTATATGCTACATTCTATATACTTCATTTCACATTCCATATTCTATATTCTGTATTCTATAGTCTATATTCTTCTATATTCTATATTCTTTATTCTACATTCTAAATACTAGTCTATATTCTACATTCTAAATTCTTCAATATTCTACATTCTTCTATATACTCTATTCTACATTCTGTATTCTTCTATATTCTGCTTTATTCTATATCCTATATTATTCTAATTCCATATTCTTGTACATTCTTTATCCTCCTATATTCTATACTCTTCTATATTCTATATTTTTCTATATTCTGTATCCTATATTCTTCTATATTCTATATACCTCTATATTCTTTATTCTTCTATATTCTATATCCCACATTCCATATTCTATATTCAATATTCTATGTCCTATATTCTTCTATATATTATATTCTTCTATATCTATATTCCATATTCTTTATTCCATATTCTATACTCTATGTTCTATATTCTACATTCTTTATTCTGTATTCTATATTCTAAAATCTATATTCTATATTCTAAAATCTATATTCTATGTTCTATATTCTACGTTATATATTCTTCTATTTTCTATATTCTGTATTCCACATTCTACATTCTATATTCTTCTATATGCTATAATTTATATTCTTCTATATTCTGTATTTTATGTTCTATATTCTCCTTTATTCTATATTCTATATTCTTTATTCATAGTCTACATTCTATATTTTACATTCTATATTCTGTGTTTTATGTTCTACACTCTATATTCTATATTAGTATATATTCTATATTCTGTATCCTACATTCTATATTCTTTATTCCATATTCTTCAATATTCTATATTCTATCTTCTATATTCTGTGCTCTATATTCTATATTCTACATTCTAAATTCTGTATTTAATATTCTTCTATATTCTTGTATATTAAATATTCTGTACTGTATAGACTATACTTTTCTATATTCTATATTTGATATTCTTTGTGCTCATAGCGACCCTACAGGACAGAGTAGAACTTCCCCACAGAGTTTCCAAGGAGCGCCTGGCAGATTCAAACTGCTGACCTCTTGGTTAGCAGCCGTAGCACTTAACCACTATACCACCCGGGTTGCTATGAGTCAGAATTGACTCGCTGGCAGCAGGTTTGGTGTGGTTTTGGTTTATTCTACATTGTACATTCTATACTGTATTTCTTCTATAGTCTATATTTTTCTATGTCCTATATTCTGGATTTTTCTACATTCTATATTCCATACTCCGAATTCTATATTCGATGTTCTATATTTTTCTACGTACTATATTTTTCTTTATTCTATATTCCATATTGCATATTATATATGCTATATTCTTCTATATTCCATATTGATATTCTTCTGTATTCTATATTTTACATTGTACATTCTATATTCCATAATCTTCTATATTGTATAATCTATATTCTTCTATATTCTTTGATCCATATTTTATTGTGTAGTCTAGATTCTACACTCTACATTCTACATTCTATAAAAAAATAGTATATTCTAAATACCATATTCTATGTTCTTCTATATTCTGTTTTTCTACATTCTATATTCCATACTCCGAATTCTATATTCGATGTTCTATATTTTTCTACGTACTATATTTTTCTTTATTCTATATTCCATATTGCATATTATATATGCTGTATTCTTCTATATTCCATATTGATATTCTTCTGTATTCTATATTTTACATTGTACATTCTATATTCCATAATCTTCTATATTGTATAATCTATATTCTTCTATATTCTTTGATCCATATTTTATCGTGTAGTCTAGATTCTACACTCTACATTCTACATTCTATAAAAAAATAGTATATTCTAAATACTATATTCTGTGTTCTTCTATATTCTGTTTTTCTATGTTCTATATTCCATACTCTGTATTCTATGTTCCATGTTCTATATTCTGTAGTTTTCTATATACTATATTCTTCTGTATTCTATACTTTTCTATATTTTATATCCTTCTATGTTCTATAATCTATATTCTTCCATATTCTATATTCTGTATTCTATATTCTACAGTCTACATTCTTCTATATTCTTTATTCTTCTCGAGTCTCTATTCTCTGCTGCATATTCTGTATTCTATGTTCTACATTCTATGTTCCATATTGTACATTCCCTATTCTAAATTTTTCTAAATTCTGTATTATTCTATATTCTGAATTCTACATTCTTTATTCTATAGCCTACCTTCTAATCTCTATGTTCTATATACTTCTGTAATCTATATTCTTTATTCTTCTATATTCTTCTATAATCTATATTCTTTTACTTTCTGTATTCTACATTCTTCTATATTGTATATCCTATATTCTATATACCATATTAGTCAATATACTATATTCTTCTATATTCTATCTTCTATATTCTGTAGTCTGTCATCTATATTTTCTCTATTCTTTATTCTCTATTCTAAATTTATGTTCTATATTGTATATTCTGTATTCTCTATTCTTCAGTATTCTCTATCTTCTATAATGTACATTCTATATTCTTCTATATTCCATACTTCATATTCTTCCATATTATATATTCCTTATATTCCTTATATTCTGTATTCTATCCTCTATGTTCTATATTCTATATTCTTCTATATACTCTGTTCTATATTCTATATTCAATATTCTACATTCTATTTTCTAAATTCTTCTATATTCTATATTCTAAATTCTATGTTCTTCTATTTTTTTATTCCTCTATCGTCTATATTTTTCTTTATTCTAAGTTCTATATTGCACACTCATATTCAATATTCTATATTCAATGTTGTATGTTGTATAGTCTATATTTTTCTATATACTATATTTTTCTGTATTCTATATTCCATATTCTACATTCTACATTTTATATTCTATATTCTTCTGTATTCCATATATTTTTCTATATTCTATATTTTATGTTCTACATTCTATGTTCCATAATCTTGTATATTCTATAATCTACATTCTTTTATATTCTATATTCTGTTTCTACATTCTATATTCTCTATTCAAAATTCGATATTCTATGTTCTCCTGTATTCTATATTCTTTTATATTCTATATTGTATATTTTCTATAATCTATGTTCTGTATTCCATACTCTGTGTTCTGTATTCTATATACAATGTTCTATGTTCTATATTCTATATTTTTCTATATGTTATTTTTTTGTATATTCTATATTCTATACCCCTTATTCCATATTCTACATTCTACATTCTATATTCCAAAGTCTTCAATTTTTGGTATTGTATATTCTATGTTTTACATTCTATATTCCATAATCTTCTATATTGTATGATCTATATTCTATATTCTATATTCATTCTTCTATATTTTATATTCTATATTCTACATTCTACATTTTATATTCTATATTGTATATTCTATGTTCTTCTATATTCTATATTTTTCTGTAGTGTATGTTCCATACCCTGTATTCTATATTCCATATTCAATGTTCTATGTTCTATATTCTACAGTCTACATTCTATATTCTAAATTATTCTGTTCTTTCTTCTTCTCTATTCTATATTCTTCTATATATTTCTTCCACATTCTATATTCTAAATTTGTCTATATTCTATATTATTTTCTGAATTCTATATTCTTTATTCCATTTTCTACATACTAAACTCTATATTCTATAGTCTTCTATATTCTATATTCTTCTATATTCCATGTTCTACGTTCTATAATCCTCTATATTCTACATACTAAATTCTATATTGTATATTCTTCCAAATTCTATATTCTTCTACATTATATATTCTTCTATATTCCATACTCTGTATTCTTTATTCTATGTTCAATGTTCTATATACCACTATATGCTATATCCTTCTATATTCTATATTCTACATTCTATATTCTTCTATTATCTCTATTCTATATTCTGTTTTCTTTTTTATATTCTACATTGTACATTCTATAATCTTTATTTTCTATATTCTACATTCTTCATTCTGTATTATTCCATTTTCTATATTCTATATTCTCACTCTACATTCTATGTTCTAAATTTTTCTATATTCTATATTCTCCTATATTCTGATTCTATATTCTACATTCAATATTCTACATTCTTCTATATTTTATAATCTATATTCTTCTGTATTCTCTATTCTACATTCTAAATTCTATGTTATATATTCTTCTGTATTCTATAATCTGTATACTTCTACATTCTATACTCTGTATTCTATATTCTTCTATATTGTATGTTTTATATATTTTATTCTGTATTCTATATTCCATATTCTACATTCTAAATTCTGCATTCTATACTCGATATTTTACATTCTATGTTCTATATTCTTCTGAGTTTTATTCTCTTCTATATCTATATGTACATTCTACATTCTATATTCTTCTATAATCTATATTCTGTATTCTACATTCTGCAGTCTACATTCTATATTCTAAATTCTATATTCTTTACTCTTCTCTATTCTATGTTCTACATTCTATATTCCGTTTTCTTCTATAGTCTATATTCTAAATTTTTCTAAATTCTATATTCTTTATTCTACCTTCTAAACTCTGCATTCTATATTCTTCTGTAATCTATATTCTATATTCCATATTCTATGTTCTACATTCTATATTCTGTACTCTTCTATATTCTATAGTCTATATTCTTCTACTTTGTATATTCTACATTCTTCTATATCGTATATCCTATATCTTAAATTTTATATACCATATTTGCCAATATTCTATATTCTATCTTCTGTCTTCTATATTCTGTAGTCTCTCATCTATATTCTATATGATTCTATATTTAAAAAATTTATATTCTGTATTCTCTATTCTTCAATATTCTATATTCCATAGTCTATAGTCTATATTCTTTTATATTCTATATTCTATGTTCTAAATTCTTCTATATCTTATATTCTGTATTCTATATTCCATATTCTATATGCTAAATTATTCTATATTCTTCTACTTTCTATATTCTTCTATATTCTATGTTCTATATTCCATACTCTGTATACTATATTTGATGTTGTATGTCCTATATTCTGCATTTTCTACATACTATATATTTCTATTCTATATTCTATATCCCATATTCCACACTCTTCTACATTCTGTATTCTATATTTTCTATATTCTATATTTTACACTCTACATTCTATATTCCATAATCTTCTATATTGTATAATTTATATTCTTCTATATTTTATATTCTACATTCTGTATTTTTTATTCTATATTCTATGTTCTTCTATAGTCTATATTTTTCTATATTCTATATTTCATACCCTGTATTCTATATTCCAAATTCAATGTTCTATGTTCTATATTCTATATAATATATTCTTCTGTATTCTATATTCCATATTCTACATCATGCATTCTATATTCTATATTCTTCAATATTCCATATTCTTCTGTATTCTATATTTTACATTCTACATTGTATAATCTTCTATATTCTATAATTATGTATCCTTCTATATTCTTTACTCTATATTCTGTATTCTCCATTCTATATTCTACAGTCTACATTCTATATCCTAAATCCTTCTATTTTTTTCTTCTCTTTTCTCTATTCCATATTCTGTATTCTACATTTTACATTTTATATTCGTCTATATTCTAAATTATTTTCTACATTCCATATTCTGAATTCTGTATTCTTCACTCTTTTTTGTACATTCTAAACTCTGTATTCTACATTCTATAATCTATATTTTTCTACAGTCTATATTCTTCTATATTGTATATTCCATAGCCTATGTTTTGTATTCTGTATACCATATTTGTCAATATTCTATATTCTTCTATATTCAATTTTGTACATTTTATATTTTATATTATTTTGTATCCTGTATTCTAAATTTATATTCTGTTGTCTTCTATATTCTGTATTTTTAGTCTTCTATCGTCTGTATTCTATAATGTATTTTCAATATCGTATATTCTTCTATATTCTATATTCCAATTATTCTATGTTCTGTATTCTTCAATATTCTGTATTCTATATTCTTCTATATTCTATTTTGTTATATTCTATATCCTTCTATATTATATATTCTATTTTTTTATATTCTGTGTTCTATCTTTTATGTTCTATGTTCTGTATTCTTCTATATACTATATTCTTGTGTATTCTATATTCTACATTCTTTATTCCATTTTCTTCTATATTCTATATTCCAAATTTTGCTATATTCTATATTCTTTATTCTATATTCTACATCCTGAACTCTGTATTCTATAATCTTCTATACTTTTCTGTATTCTATATTTTATATTCTATAATCTATATTCTACATTCCATATTCTTTATTATTTCATATGCAATATTCTGTACTCTACATTGTACATTCTATAGTCTTTGTTTTAAATTCTCTATAGTTCTATATTCTAAATTCTATATTGTATGTTCTTCTGTATTCTATATTCTCTATATTTCTATATTCTATACTCTGTATTCTATATTTCATATTTGATGTTCTATGTTCTATATTCTATATTTTTCTATATGCCATATTCTCTATTCTACATTCCATATTCCATATTTTACATTCAATATTCTACATTCTATGTTCTATTTTTTCTAAATTCTATATTCTATATTATTATCTATTCTATATTCTAAATTCTATATTCTTTATTCTTCTCTATTCTCTGTTCTGTATTCCATATTCTGTTATACACGTTACACTCTATATTCCATTTTCTTCTATATTCTGTGTTAATTTTTCTAAAGTCTATATTCTTCTGTATTCTACCTTCTGAATTCTTTATTCTACCTTCTAAACTCTATATTGTATGTTCGTCTGTAATGTATATTCTATGCTCTTCTATATTCTATATTTTTTATCTTTTATAATCTATATTCTTCTAATTTTATATTCTATATTCTTCTATGTTGTATATCTGTATCTTATATTCCCTATTTGTCATATTCTATATGCTTCCATATTCTATCTTCTATATTCTGCAGTCTGTCATCTATATTATATATCCTATGTTCTACAGAATATATACTATATTTGATATTTTATATTCTAAATTTATGTTCATATTCTATATTCTTCAATATTCTATATTCTTCTATAATGTATAATCTATATTCTATTTTCCATATTCTTCTATAATCTATATTCTCCTATATTCTTTATTCTTTTATATTCTGTATTCTATCTTCTACGTTCTTTGTTCTGTATTCTAAACTCTTCTAAATACTATATTCCTCCATATTCTATATTCTGTATTCTACATTCTGTATTCTAAATTCTTCTATATTCTGTATTCTATATTCTAAATTCTATGTTCTATATCCTTTTATATTCTATGTTTTTCTCTTTTATGATCCATCCTCTGTATTCTATATTCGATGTTCTATGTTGAATAATCTATTTTTCTATGTACTATATTTTCTTGGTTTCTATATTCCATATTCTACACTCTACATTCTATATTCTTCTATATTCCGTATTCTATATTCTTCTACATTCTATATTCTTCTATATTCTGTATTTTTCTATTTTCTATATTCTGTTTTCTATCTTCTGTGTTCTATATTTTATATTCCATGTTGTATATTCTACATCCTAAATTCTATATTTTATGTTCTTCTATATTCCTATATTTTTGTATATTCTACATTCTATATTCCATACTCTGCATTCTATACTATATATTTGATGTTCTATATTCTATATTTTTCTATGTTCTATATTTTTCTGTATTCTATATTCCTTGTTCCAAATTCCTTATTCTATATTTTTCTATACTTCGTATTTTGTATTCTTCTATACTGTGTATTTTATATTTTACATTCTACATTCTGTATTCCATAATATTCTATATTCTATAATCTGTATTCTATGTTTTATATTGTATATTCTATGTTCTATATTCTATATTCTTCTATATCTTATATTCTATAGTTTTGTATATTCTATATTCCATACTCTATTCTCTATTTGATATTCTGTACTCTATTTACTATATTTTTCTATATACTATATTTTTCTGTATTCTATATTCCATATTCTCTATTGTGTATTCTATATTGCATATTCTATTCTCTATTCCATATTCTATGTTCTACATTCTATATTCCATTTTCTTCTATATTCTACATTGTATATTCTAAATTTTTCTGAATTCTACATTCTTCTATATTCTATATTCTACCTTCTAAAGTCTATCTTCTATAGTCTGTAAACTATATTCTATATTTTTCTATATCCTACATTCTATATTTTATAATCTGTATTCTACTTTCCATATTCTATATTTTTCAGTGTTGTATATCCTATATTCCATATTTGTCAATATTCTATTTTCTTCTACATTCCATCTTCTGTATTCGATAGTCTGTCATCTATATTCTTTATACTTCTATATTCTAATTTATGCTCTAAATTCTTCTATATTCTGTATTCTATATTCTATAATGTATATTCTATATTCTCCTATATTCCATATTCTTCTATACTCTATATTCTTTTTTCTTTAATATTCTGTATTGTATCTTCTATGTTCTATATACTATATTCCTTTATATTCTATATTCCATATTTCACATTCTAAATTCCTCTATATTATGTATTTTATATTCTATATTCTTTTCTATATTTTTCTATATTCCATACTCTGTATTCTATATTGTGTATTCAATGTTCTGTGTTCTATATTCTTCTATAGTCTATATTCCATACTCTGTGTTCTATATTCAATGTTCTTTTTCTATATTCTATATTTTTCTATATAATTTTCTGTATTCTATATTCCATATTCTACATTCTATATTCTTCTATAGAATGTATCATATATTCTTCTAAACTTTATATTCTGTATTTACATTTTACATTCTATATTCCATAATCTTCTATATTCTATAATGTATATTCTCTATCTTATGCATTTTTATTCTGTATTCTATATTCTAAATTCTGTATTTTTCTATATTCCATTTTCTGTATTCTGTATTCAATGTCTTTCTATATTCTATATTTCTTTATAATTTTCTGTATTCTATATTCCATATTCTGTATACTATATTCTACATTCTATATTCTCTTATATTCAATCTTCTATATTCTATATTTAATTCTACATCCTATACTCCAGAATCTTGTATATTCTATAATCTATATTCTTCTATATTCTGTTCTTTATTCTATATTTTATATTCTACTTTGTACATACTCTATTCTATAGTCTAAATTCTATATTTATCTCTATTCTATATTTTTCTCTATTCTCTATTCCATACTCTGTATTCTATATTCCATATTCGATGTTCTATATTCTACAGTTTTCTATATACTATATTCTTCTGTATTCTACATTCTATATTCCACAGTCTATATTCTGCATTCTATACTCTATATTCTTCTATGTTCTGTATTCTATACTCTACATTCTTATTCTACATTCTATATTCTTCTATCTGCTATATTCTATATTGTACACTCTAAATTCTGTATTCCATATTCTACAGTCTACATTCTATATTTTTCAATATTCTTTGTTCTTCTCTATTCTCTATTCCATATTCTATGTTCTCCATTCTACATTCTATATTCCATTTTCTTCTATATTCTACATTTTATATTCTAAATTTTTCTGAATTCTATATTCTTCTATATTGTACATTTTATATTGTATATTCTGCCTTCTGATATGTATATTCTATATTCTTCTGTAATCTAATATTCTCTTATATTCTGTATTTCATATTCTCTACTCTACATTCTATATTCTTCTGTACTTTGTAATCCATATTCTTCTACTTCCTCTATTCTGTATTCTTCAATAGTGTATATACTGTACCCTATATTCCATATTTGTCAATATTCTATTTTCTTCTACATTCTGTCTTCTATATTCTGTAGTCAGTCTTCTATATTCTTTAGTCTTCTGTATTCTGCAATTTATATCCTATATCTTCTATATTCTAAATTTATGCTCTATGTTTTCCTTTATTCTGTATTCTATATTTTTCAATATTCTATATTCTTTGATAATTGTATTCTACATTCCCCTATTTTCCATATTCCATATTCTTCTAAAGTCTATATTCTTCTATATTCTTTTTTCTTTTATATTCTGTATTGTATCTTCTATGTTCTATGTTCTTCTATATACTATATTCCTCTATATTCTATAGTCCATATTCTATATTCTACATTCTAAATACTTGTATATTCTGTATTTTATATTGTATAGTCTACATTCTAAATTCTATATTCTTCTATATTCTATAATCTTTTCTATTCTATTTCTATATTTTTCCATATTCTAGGTTCTATATTCCATACTTTGTATTCTATAATGTATATTCAAAGTTCTATGTTCTATATTCTTTATTTTTCTATGTACTATATTTTTCTGTATGGTATATTCTGTATTTCATATTCTATATTCTATATGCTATATTACATTCTACATTCTGTATTGTGTATTCTTCTTTATTTTACATTCTACATTCTTTATTCCAGAATTTTCTATATTGTATAATCTGTATTCTAGTTTTTATTCTATATTCTGTATTCTACTTTCTATATTCTAAATTCTGTATTCTATATTCTTCTATAATCTATATTCTGTGTTGTATAGTCTTCTATTGTGTATATTCTCCTATAATGTATATTCTATATTCTAATTCTTCTATATTCTCTCTTCCATATTCTGTATTCTTCAATATCCTGTATTCTACATTCTACTATATTCTTTTTCTTCTATTTTCTCTAGCCTTCTATATTCTATATTCTTCTATATTCTAGATTTATATTCTATATTCTTCTGTAATATATTTTCTATAATCTATATTCTTGTATATTCTATGTTCTACTATATTCTATATTCTTTTATATTATGTATTCTGTCTTTTATGTTCTATGTTCAATATTCTTCTATATTCTGTATTCCATATTCTATATTGTAATTTCTTCTATATTCTATCTTCCACATTCTAAATTCTATGTTCTTCTGCATTCTATATTTTCCCGTATTCTATATTCCATACTCTCTATTCGATGTTCTATGTTCTATAATCTATATTTTTCCCTATACTATATTCTTCTTATTCTATATTCCATGTTGTATATTCTGCATTCTATATTCTAAAATCTTCTATATTCTACCTTCTGTATTCTATATTCTCCTAGATTCTATATACTAGATTCTATATTTTTCTATATTCTATGTTCTATATTCAATCTTCTATTTTCTATATTTTTACATATACTATATTTTTGTGTATTCTATATTCCATATTCTTTATACTATATTCAACATTTTATATTCTTCTATATTCCATATTCTATATTTTACAGTCTACATTCTATATCCCATATTCTGTATTGTATAATTTATAATCTATATTCTATAATCTATATTCTCCTATATTCTTCATTCTATACTTTGCATTCTGTATTCTACATTGTACATTTATATTCTTCTGTATTCCATATTCTAAATTTATATTCTATTTTCTTCTATATTTTGTATTCTTTATGCTATATTCTTTTATAATGTATATTCTATATTCTTCCTTATTCCAAATCCTCTATACACTATAGTCTTCTATTTTCAAAGTTCTTTTATATTCTGTATTCTATCTTCAGTGTTCTATATTTGATGTTCTACATTCTATATTTTTCTACATAAAATCTTCTATGTACTATATTTCATATTCCATATTCTATATTCTGCATTGCATATTTTAAATTCTTCCATATTCTCTGTTCTGTATTCTATATTCTACATTCTAAATTCTATATTCTATGTTCTTCCATATTCTTCTATATTCTCTATTTTTCTGTATTCCATATTCTACATTCTTCCTTCTGTATTCTATATTCTGTATTCTATATTCTGTATTCTATATTCTTCTATATTGCATATTCTGTATTTTACATTCTATATTCCATTATCTTCTATATTCTATAATCTATATTCTTCTATATTCTGTGTTCTCTATACTTTATTTTATATTCTATATTTTGTATTCTACATTGTATGTTCTATATTCTATATTTTCTATATTCCATATTCCATACTCTGTGTTCTATATTCAATGTTCTTTTTCTATACTCTATACTTTTCTATGCAATTTTTTGTATTCTATATTCTACATTCTATACTCTATATTCTTCTATAGTCTGTATCATATATTTTTCTATATTTTATATTTGGTATTTTACATTCTACATTCTATATTCCATAATCTTCTATATTCTCTAATGTATATTGCCTACATTATGTATTTTTACTCGATATTCTGTATTCTACATTCTATATTCCAAATTCTGTATTTTTCTATATTTCATTGTATTCTATATTCAATATTGTTTTCTATATTCTATATTTTTTATGTTCTGTATTCTATATTCCATATTGCATATTCTTTAAACTATATTCTACATTCTATATTCTCTTAGATTCCATCTTTTATATTTAATTCTACATTCTATATTCCAGAATCGTCTGTATCCTATAATCTATATTCTTCTATAATCTATGTTCTTTATTCTATATTTTATATCTGTATTCTACTTTGTACATACTTTATTCTGTATTCTATATTTATCTCTAGTCCATATTTTTCTATATTCTGTATTCCATACTCTGTATTCTATATTTCATATTCAATGTTCTATATTTTTTATATCCTATACTCTTCTGTATTCTACATTCTATCTTCCATATTCTATATTCTACATTCTGCATTCTATATTCTTCTATTTTCTGCATTCTATACTATTCTACATTCTTATTCTACATTCTATATTCTTCTGTTATAATCTATATTCTGATATCTGCTGTATCCTATACTGTACATTCTGAATTCTATATTCAATATTCTACAGTCTACATTCTCTATTCTAAATATTTCAATTTTTTTATTCTTCTCTATTATCTATTCCAAATTCTGTGCTCTCCATTCTACATTCCATTTCCTTCTATATTCTATGTTTTATATTCAAAATTTTTCTGAATTCTATATTCTTTTATATTCTATATTTTTATTGTATATTCTACCTTCCAATCTCTATATTCTATATTCTTCTGTAATCTAATATTCCTTTATATTCCCTGTTCCATATTCCCTCTTCTACATTCTATATTCTTCTATACTTTGTAATCTATATTCTTCTACTTTCTCTATTGTAAATTCTTCAGTAGTGTATATCCTATGCCCTATATTCCATATTTGTCAATGTTCTATTTTATACAGAATATAAAATGCACAATGTAGAATACAGATTATAGAATGCAAAATATAGAATGAAGAATATAGGAGAATATAGATTATAAATTATACAATATACAAGAATATGGAATATAGAATGTTGAATGCAAATTATAGAAGAATATAGAATGTTGAATATAGTATCAAGAATATGGAATATAGAATACACAAAAATATAGTATGTGTAAAAATATAGAAAGTGAAGATTGAATATAGAACATAGAATATAGAATCTAGAAGAAAACAGAATGTAGAATATAGAATGCAGGATGTAGAATGTAGAAGATTTTAGAATATAGAATGTAAAATATACAATATGGAATATAAATACAGAAGAATATAGTATAGAGAAAAATATAGAATATAGAACATCGAATATAGAATATGAAATATAAGATATAGGAAAATATAGACTATAGAAGAACAGAATTTAGAATATGGAATATAGAATATAGAAGAATTTAGAATATAGAATATGGAATTTAGAATATACAAGGACATAGTATATAGAAGAATATTGATCATAGAACACAGAACACAGAAGATGGAATACACAGTATAAAAGAATATAGAAAATAGTAGAATACAGAATATACAAGAATATGGAATAGAGAAGAATATAAACAAGAATATAGATTATAGACTATACATAACAGAAGAATATAGAATACAGAATAGAGAAGAATATCAAATATAAATTTAGAATATAGAAGGCTATAGAAAATACAAGAAAAAGAATATAGTACTATGTAGAATACAGAATATTGAAGAATACAGACTATGGAAGAATAGAGAATATAGAAGAATTAGGATATAGAATATAGAAGAATATAGAATATACATTGTACAATAATATACACAGAAGACTAAAATACAGAATATAGATTATAGAAGAACATAGAATATAGAAAGAAGAATGTAGAATATAAAATATAGAATAAAGACTATACAATACAGATTAAAAATATAGAAAATAATGGAATGTAGAATGTAAAATACAGAAGAATAGAGAATGTAGAATGTAGAATATACCATATAGAATATAAAACATAGACTATAACATACAGAAAAATACAGTACATAGAAAAATAAAGAATATAGAACATAGAACTTTGAATATACAATATAGAATACAGAGTACGGAATATAGAACCTAGAATAAGGAAAAATATAGAAATGGAATATAAAAGACTACAGAACATAGAAGAATGTAGAATATAGAATTTATAATATAGAATATAGAAGAATTTAGAACATAGAATATGGACTATAGAATATTGAGGAAAATAGTATATAGAAGAACATAGAACATAAAAGATACAATACAGAATATAAATGAAAAAAGAATATAGAAGAATATAAAGTATAGAAAAATATGGAATATGGAAAATAGAATGTAGAATGTAATTACAGAAGAATATACACTATTGAAAAATATAGAATACAGAATATCGGAAAAAATAGAGCATGAATTTAGAATATAGAAGATATAAATTATATAATGCAGAATACAGAAGAATTTTTATATGTAATGCAGAATATAGAAGAATTTTGCTTTTTATAGAAGAATAAAGAATATAGATGACAGACTACAGAATAAAGAAGACAAAACATAGAAGAAAATAGAATATTGACAAATATGGGATATAGGGTATTGAAGAATATAGAATAAAGTAGAAGAATGTAGATTACAAGCTATAGAAGAATATAGACTGTAGAATAGAGAATATGGAATAGACAATACAAGAGAATATTAGATTAAAGAAGAATATAGAATATAGAGATTAGAAGGCAGAATATACAATAAAAATACAGAATATAGAATTCAGAAAAATTTAGAATATAAAAGGTAGAATACAGAAGAAAATGGAATATAGAATGGAGAATGGAGAACATAGAATATGGAATAGAGTATAGAAAAGAATAAAGAATATTGAAAAATTTAGAATATAGAATGTAGACTGTAGAATACTGAATACAGAATTTAGAATGTAAAATATAGAATATAGCAGATAGAAGAATATAGATTATAACAGAAGAATATAGAATGTAGAATAAGAATGTAGAAGAGTATAGAACACAGAACATGGAAGAATATAGAATATAGAATGCAGAATATGGAATATAGAATGTAGAATACAGAAAAATGTAGTATATTAAAATATAGAATATAGAACATCAAATATGGAATACAGAATACAGAGTATGGAATAGAGAATATAGAAAATATAGAATAGAGATAAATATAGAATAGAGGATGTACGAAGTAGGATACAGCATATAGAATATAAAATATAGAATAAAGAACATAGAATATAGAAGAATAGAGATTACAGCATATAGAAGATTCTGGAATACAGAATGTAGAATTAAATATAGAAGATGGAATATAAGAGAATATAGAATGTAGAGTACAGTGTACAGAATATGCAATATGGAATACAGAATCTAGAAAATTATAAAAAATATACAATATAGAAAAAAATTGAATGTACAAGACAATGGAATATAGAAAAATGTAGAATTTAGAATACAGAATGTAGAATACAGAATATAGAATATAAAATATAGAATAAAAATACATAATATAGAGAATATACATTATAGAATATAGAACATTATGGAATATAGAATGTAGAATGTAAAATACAGAATATACAATACAGAATAATATATGATAAAGACTATAGAAGAAAAAAGAGTATAGAATGTAGAATATAGAATACAAAAAATTATATAGAAAATATAGAATATAGAAAAAACATTGAATATAGAACACAGAGTATGGAATATAAAATATAGAAATTATAGAATATAGAAGAACATAGAATTTAGAAAACAAAATATAGAATATGAAATAAAGCATAAAGAACACAGAATATAGAAGAATATAGATTATGGAATATAGAAGATAATGGAATATAGAATATAGAATGTAAAATACAGAATATACAATATAGAAGAATATAGAATACAGAATATAGAAGGAAGAATGTAGAATATGGAATATAAAATACAGAAAAATATAGCAGATAGAAAAATATAGAATATGGAAGAACATAGAATATAGAATGTAGAATATAGAATACAGAACATAGAATATGGAAGAATTTAAAATATACAATGCAGAATATAGAATATGGAATATGAAATATGCAACACAGAATATAGAAGAATATTGTATGTAGAAAAATATAGAATATAGAACATTAAATACAGAATACAGAATTATGGAATATAGAATATCCAAATATATAGAATATAGAAGAACATAGATTATAGAATACAGAGAATTTAAAGTATAGAGTATGGAACATAGAACACTGAAGATAGAATACAGAATATAAAAGAACTTTGAAAATAGAACAAAATAGTGTATAGAGGATTTAGAATAAAGAACAATATACATTATAGTAGAATATAGCATAAAGAATACAGAATATACAACAAAATAGAATATAAATTGAGAATATAGAATACAGAAGAATATAAAATGTACAATGTAGAATACAGATTATAGAATGGAAAGTATACAGTGAAGAATATAGGAGAATATACATTATAGAATATAGAAGATTATAAATTATACAATATAGAAGATAATGGAATATAGAATGTAAAATGTAAAATATAGAATATAGGAGAACATAGAATACGGAATATAGAAGAATGTAGAATATAGAAGGCTATAGAAAATACGAGAAAAAGAATATAGTAGAATGTAGAATACAGAATATGGAAGAATAGAGAATATAGAAGAATTAGAATATAGAATACAGAAGAATACAGAATATACATTATACAAGAATATACACAGTAAAAGACTATACAATACAGAATATAGATTACAGAAGAACGTAGAATACAGAATTTAGAATATAGAAAGTAGAATGTGGAATACAGAACAGAAAATATAAAATAAAGACTAGAATATACATGCTACATTCTTCATTCTATATTATATATTCTTCTATATTCTGTATTCTTCTATATTGTACATTCTGTATTTTACATTCTATATTCCATTATCTTCTATAATCTATATTCTGTGTTCTTTATGCTTTATTTTATATTCTATATTTAGTCTTCTACATTCTATATTCTATATTCTTCTATATTCCATATTTTCTATATTCTACATTCCATACTCTGTGTTCTATATTCAATGTTCTTTTTCTATATTCTGTATTTTTCTATATAATTTTCTGTATTCTATATTCTACTTTCTACACACTATATTCTTCTCTACTCTGTATCATATATTCTTCTATATTGTATATTCTGTAGTTTACATTCTACATTCTATATTCCATAATCTTCTATATTCTATAATGTATATTCTCTATATCATGTATTTTTTATTCTATATTCTAAATTCTATATTTTTCTATATTTCCTCATTGTCTGTATTCTATATTCAATGTTTTTTTCTATATTCTATATTTTTAATAATTTTCTGTATTCTATATTCCATATTGCATATTCTGTATACTGTGTTATTCTTTTTTTATATTCTCTTATATTCCACCTTCTATATTCTATATTTAATGCTACATTCTATATTCCAGAATCTTCTATATTCTATAATCTATATTCTTCTATATTCTATTTTCTTATATATATTCTAATTTCTTCTATATTCTGTATTCTTTATGCTATATTCTTCTATAATGTATACTCTATATTCTTCTTTATTCCAAATCCTCTATACACTATATTCTTCTATTTTCAAAGTTCTTTTATATTCTGTATTCTATCTTCAGTGTTCTGTGTTCCATATTCTATATTTTAAATTCTCTATATTCTATGTTCTATATTCTACATTTTTGTATATTCTATATTTCATACTCTGTATTCTATTTTCAATGTTCTATATTCTATATTTTTCTACATACAATATTCTTCTATATTCTATATTGTATATTTCATATCCCATATTCTACATTCTGCATTGTATATTTTAAATTCTTCCATATTCTGTTCTATATTCTACTTTCTAAATTCTATATTCTATGTTCTTCCATATTCTTCTATATTCTATATTTTTCTATATACTATGTTTTCTGTATTCTATTTTTTTATATTCCATATTCTACATTCTTCCTTCTATATTCTTCTATATTCTATATTCATCTAAATTGTATATTCTGTATTTTACATTCTATATTCCATTGTCTTCCATATTCTATAATCTATGTTCTTCTATATTCTGTGTTCTTTATACTTTATTTTATATTGTATATTTTGTATTATACATTCTGTATTCTATGTTCTATATTTTTCTATACTCTATATTTTCTATATTCTATATTCCATACTCTGTGTTTTATATTCAATGTTCTTTTTCTATATTCTATATTTTTCTATATAATTTTCTGTATTCTATATTTTACATTCTATACACTATATTCTTCTGTAGTTTGTATCATATATTCTTCTATATTGTATATTCTGTATTTTACATTCTACAATCTATATTCCATAATCTTCTATATTCTGTAATGTATATTCTCTATATTATGTATTTTTTATTCTATATTCTGTATTCTACATTCTATATTTTCTATATTCCATTGATTGTATTCTATATTCAATGTTTTTTCTACATTCTATATTTTCTGTATTCTATGTTCCATATTGCATATTGTGTATACTATATTCTATATTCTCTTATACTCCATCTTCTATATTCTCTAATCTATATTTAAATCTGCATTCTATATTCCAGAATCTTCTATATTCTATATTCTACTATATTCTATGTTCTTTATTCTATATTTTATATTCTGTATTCTACTTTGTACATACTCTATTCTACATCCTATATTTATCTCTATTCTATATTTTTCTATATTCTCTATTCCATACTCTGTATTCTATATTCGATGTTCTATATTCGATGTTCTATATTCTATATTTTTATATACTGTATTCTTCTATATTCTACATCCTATATTTCATATTCTATATTCTGCATTCTATATTCTATATTCTTCTGTTCTGTATTCTATATTCTACATTCTATTTTCTCCCGTTATAATCTATATTCTTCTATCTGCTATATTTTATATTGTACATTCTAAATTCTATATTCAAAATTTTACAGTCTACATTCTATATTCTAAATTTTTGAATAATCTTTATTCTTCTCTATTGTCTATTCCATATTCTATGTTCTCCTTTCTACATTCTATATTCCATTTTCTTCTATATTCTATATTCTACATTTTATATTCTACATTTTTTTGAATTCTATATTCTTCTATATTCTGTATTTTTTATTGTATATTCTACCTTCTAATCTCTATAGTCTATATTCTTCTGTAATCTAATATCCTCTTATATTCTCTATTCCATATTCTCTATTCTACATTCTATATTCTTCTATATTTTGTAATCTATATTCTTCTACTTACCCTGTTCTATATTCTTCAATAGTGTATATCCTAAACCGTATAATCCATATATGTCAATATTCTATTTTATTCTACGTTCTATCTTCTATATTCTGTAGTCTGTCATCTATATTCTTTATTCTATATGCTGCATTCTGTATCCTATATCTTCTATATTCTAAATTTATGCTGTTTTCCTATATTCTGTATTCTATATATTTCAATATTCTATATTCTTCTTTAATTATATTCTACATTCTCCTATTTTCCATATTCTTCTATACTCTATATTCTTCTATATTCTTTTTTCTTTTATATTCTCTATTATATCTTCTATGTTCTATGTTCTTCTATGTACTATATTTCTGTATATTCTGTAGTCCATATTCCCTGTTCTACATTTTATATTCTGTATTTTATATTCTATATTCTACATTCTAAATTCTATATCCTTCTATGTTCTATATGCTTTTATATTCTATTTCTATATTTTTCCATATTCTATGTTCTATATTCCATACTCTGTATTCTATATTCAAAGTTCTATGTTATATACTCTTTATTTTTCTATATACTTTATTTTTCTGTATGGTATATTCTATGTTCCATATTCTATGTTCTATATGCTATATTCTACATTCTTTATCCTTCTATATTCTGTATTCTATATCTTCTATATTTTACATTATACATTCCATAATTCTCTATGATCTGTATTCTATACTCTATAGTCTTTATTCTATATTTTATATTCTACATTCTTCTTTCTATATTCTAAATTTTGTATTCTCTGTTCTATAATCTATATTCTGTATTGTATAGTCTTCTATTGTGTATGTTCTTCTATAATGTATAGTCTATATTCTGCTTATTCTATATTCTAATTCTTCTATATTCTCTATTCTTCCATATTCTGTATTCTACATTGTACTATATTCTTTTTCTTGTATTTTCTATAGCCTTCTATATTCTAAATTTATATTCGATATTCTTCTATATTCTGTATTCTATATTCTTCTGTTATGTATATTCTATAATCTATATTCCTGTGTATATTCTATATTCCATATTCTTGTATATTCTATATTCTTTTAGAGTCTGTATTCTATCTTGTGTTCTATGTTCAATATTCTATATGCTATATCCTTCTATATTCTAAATTCTTCTATATTATGTATTCCTCATTGTAAATTCTATGTTCTTCTATATTCTATATTTTCCTATATCCTATATTCCATACTCTCTATTCTATATTTGATGTTCTATATTCTATATTTTTCTCTATAATATATTCTTCTGTATTCTCTTATTCCATATTCCATATTGTATATTCTACATTCTGTATTCTACATTCTATATTCTTCTCTATACTATATTCTTCTGTATTCTCTTATTCCATATTGTATATTCTATATTCTAAAATCTTCTATAGTCTACATTCTATATTCTTCTAGATTCTATATTCTATATCTTTCTATATTCTATGTTCTATATTCAATCTTCTATTTTCTATATTTTTACATATACTATAGTTTTGTGTATTCTATATTCCATATTCTTTATACTATATTCAACATTCTATATTCTTCTATATTCCATATCCTATATTTTCCTATATTCTATTTTTTAGTATATTATACATTCTACATTCTATATTCCATAACCTTCTATGTTCTACAATCTATATTCTCCTAAAGTCTTCATTCTATACTTTGCTTTCTATATTCTGTATTCTACATTGTACATTTTATATTCTTCTGTATTCTATATTCTAAATTTCTATTCTATTTTCTTGTATATTCTGTATTCTTTATGCTGTATTCTTCTATAATGTATATTCTGTACTCTTCTTTATTCCAAATCCCCTATACACTATATTGTTCTATTTTCAAAATTCTTTTATATTCTGTATACTATCTTCAGTGTTCTATGTTCCATATTCTATATCTTAAATTCTCTATATTCTATATTTTTGTATATTCTATATTCCATACTCTGTATTCTATATTCAATGTTCTATATTCTATATTTTTCTACATACAATATTCTGTATTCTATATTGCATATTTCATATTCCATGTTCTACATTCTGCACTGTATATTTTAATTTCTTCTATATTGTATGTTTTGTATTCTATATTATTCATTTTAAATTCTATATTCTATGTTCTTCCATATTCTTCTATATTCTATATTTTTCTATATACTATATATTTCCATATTCTATATTCCATATTCTACATTCTTCCTTCTATATTCTATATTCTGTATTCTATATTCTTCTATATTGTATATTCTGTATTTTAAATTCTATATTCTATATTCCATTATCTTCTATATTGTATAATCTATACTTGTCTATATTCTGTGTTCTTTTTCCTTTATTTTATATTCTATATTGTATTCTACATTCTATATTTTTCTATCCTCTATATTTTCTATATTCTATATTCCATACTCTGTGTTCTATATTCAATGTTCTTTTTCTATATTCTATATTTTTCTATATAATTTTCTGTATTCTATATTCTACATTCTATACTCTATACTCTTCTATAGTCTGTATCATATATTCTATATTGCATATTCTGTATTTTACATTCTACATTCTATATTCCGTAATGTTCTATATTCTATAATGTATATTCTCTATATTATTTTTTATTCTATATTCTGTGTTCTACATTCTATATTCTAAATTCTATATTTTCTCTTCCATTGTCTGTATTCTATATTCAGTGTTGTTTTCTATATTCTATATATTTTATAATTTTCTGTATTCTATATTCCATATTGCATATTCTGCATACTATATTCTACATTGTATATTCTCTTATATTCCATCTTTTATATTCTCTATTTAATTCTACATTCTATAATCCAGAGTCTGCTATATTATATAATCTATATTCTTCTATATTCTGTTCTTTATTCTATATTTTATATGCTGTATTTTGTATTCTACTTTGTACATACTCTATTCTATATTTTTCTATATTCTCTATTCCATACTCTGTTTCTTCTATTCCATATTCAATGTTCTATATTCTATGTTCTATATTTTTATATACTATATTCTTCTGTATTCTATATTCCATATTCTACATTCTATAAAAAGTGGGAAATCGACTCACGACAGTGGGCTTGGTTTTTTTGATGGGTATATTCTCCCATGATTTGTATTCTATACTCTTCTACATTCTTATTCTACATTCTATATTCTTCTGTTATAATCTATATTCTTCTATCTGCTATATTCTATATTGGACATTCTATATTCAATATTCTACAGTCTACATTCTGTATTCTAAATTTTTCAATATTCTTTATTCTTCTCTATTCTCTATTCCATATTCTATGTTCTCCATTCTACATTCTATATTCCATTTTCTTCTATATCGTACATTTTATAAATTTTTCTGAATTCTGTATTCTATATTCTATATTTTTATTGTATAGTCTACCTTCTAATCTCTATATTCTATACTCTTCTGTAATCTAATATTCTCTTATATTGTCTATTCCGTATTCTCTATTCTACATTCTATATTCTTCTATATTTTGTAATCTATATTCTTCTACTTTATTCTATATTCTTCAATAGTGTATATCCTATACCCTGTATTCCCTATTTGTCAATATTCTATTTTCTTCTATGTTCTTTCTTCTATGTTCTGTAGTCTGTCATCTATATTCTTTATTCTTCTATATGCTGCATTCTATATTCTATATCTTCTATATTCTAAATTTATGCTCTATGTTTGCCTATATTGTGTATTCTATATTTTCCTAATATTCTATATTCTCCTATTATTATATTCTACATTATCCTATTTTCCATATTCCATATTCTTCTATACTTTATATTCTTCTATATAATTTTTTCTTTTATATTCTGTATTGTATATTCTATGTTCTATGTTTTTCTATATACTATATTCCTCTATATTCTATAGTCCATATTCTATATTCTGTGTTCTGAATTCTTCTATATTCTGTATGTTATATTCTATATTCTTCTATGTTCTATATTCTTTTATATTCTATTTCTATATTTTTCCATATTCTAGGTTTTATATTCCATACTCTGTATTGTATATTGTATATTCAAAGTTCTATGTTCTATATTCTTTATTTTCCTATATACTACCTTTTTCTGTATGGTATATTCTACATTCCATATTCTATATGCTATATTCTACATTCTATATTCTATATTTTACGTTCTACATTCTATAATTTTCTATATTCTATAATCTGTATTCTATATTCTATAATCTTTATTCTATATTTTGTATTCTACATTCTACTTCCTATATTCTAAATTCTGTATTCTAGGTTCTTTTATAATCTACACTCTGTATTGTATATTATGCTATTGTGTATATTCTTCTATAATGTATATTCTATATTCTTTTGTATTCTATATTCTAATTCTTCTATATTCTCTATTCTTCCATATTCTGTATTCTCCCACATTCTGTATTCTACATTCTAGTATATTTTTTCTTGTATTTTCTATAGCCTTCTATATTCTATATTCTTCTATATTCTAAATTTATATTTGATATTCCTCTATATTCTGTATTCTATTTTCTACTGTAATGTATATTCTATAATCTACGTTCTTGTTTATATTCTTCAATATTCCATATTCTTGTATATTCTATATTCTACTCTTTTCTATATTCTTTTATATTCTGTATTCTATCTTCTGTGTTCTATGTTCAATATTCTTCTATATACTATAACTTTCTACATTCTATATTCCTTATTCTAAATTCTTCTATATTCTAAATTCCACATTCTAAATTCTATGTTCTTCTATATTCTATAGTTTCCTATATCCTATATTCCATACTCTCTATTCTATATTTGATGTTATATGATCTATATTCTACATTTTTCTTCTTACTATAATTTTCTGTATTGTATACTCCATATTGTATATTCTACATTCTATAGTCTAAAATCTTCTATATTCTATATTCCGTATTCTGTATTCTACATTCTATATTTTTCTAGATTCTATATTCTAGATTCTGTATTTTTCTATATTCTACATTCTATATTCAATCTTCTATTTTTTATATTTTTACATACACTATATTTTTGTGTATTCCATATTCTTTATACTATATTCAACATTCTATAGCCTTCTATATTCCATATTATATATTTTACATTCTATATTCCATAATCTTCTATATTTTATAATTATTAATCTATATTCTACAATCTATATTCTCCTAAATTCTTCATTCTATACTTTGCTTTCTATATTCTGTCTTCTACATGGTACTTTTTATATTCTTCTGTATTCTATATTCTAAATTTATATGCTATTTTCTTCTGTATTCTGTATTTTTATGCTATATTCTTCTATAATGTATATTCTATATTCTTTATTCCAAATCCTCTATACACTATATTCTATGTTCAAAGTTCTTTTATATTCTGTATTCTATCTTCAGTGTTCTATGTTCCATATTCTATAATTTAAATTCTCTGTATTCTATAATCTATGTTCTATATTTTTGTATATTCTATATTCTGTTTTTATATTAAATGTTCTATATTCTATATTTTTCTACATGCAATATTCTTCCATATTCTATATTGTGTATTTCATATTGTATATTCCACATTCTGCACTCTATATTTTAAATTTTTCTATATTCTATGTTCTTCCATATTCTTCTATATTCTATATTTTTCTATATACTATATTTCTCTGTATTCTATGTATCATATTCTACATTCTTCCTTCTATATTCTTCTATATTCTGTATTTGATATTCTATATTGTATATTCTGTATTTTATATTCTATATTCCACTATCTTCTATATTCTATAATCTATATTCTGTTTCTGTATACTTTATTTTATATTCCATATTTTGCATTCTTCATTCTATATTCTATATTTTTCTATACTCTTTATTTTCTGTATTCTATATTCCATACTCTGTGTTCTATATTCCATATTCTGTATACTATATTCTACATTCTATATTCTCTTCTATTCCATCTTCTATATTCTCTATTTAATTCTACATTCTATATTCCGGAATCTTCTATATTCTATATTCATCTATATTCTATGTTCTTTATTCTATATTTTATATTCTACTTCTACATACTCTATTCTATATTCTATATTTATCTCTATTCTACATTTTCTATAATCTCTTTTCCATATTCTGTATTCTATATTCGATGTTCTCTATTGTATGTTCTATATACTATATTATTCTGTATTTTACCTTCTATATTCCATATTCTATATTCTACATTCTGCATTCTATATTCTTCCATGTTCTGTATTCTATACTCTTCTACATTCTTATTCTACATTCTATATTCTTCTATCTGCTATATTCTATATTGTACATTCTAAATTCTATATTCAATATTCTACAGTCTACATTCTATATTCTAAATTTTTCAATATTCTTTATTCTTCTCTATTTCATATTCTATGGTCTGCATTCTACATTCTATATTCCATTTTCTTCTATATTCTATATTCTACATTTTATATTCTAAATTTTTCTGAATTCTATAGTCTTCTATATTTTTATTGTATATTCTACCTTCTAATCTCTATATTCTATATTCTTCTGTAATCTAATATTCTCTTATATTCTCGATTCCATAGTCTCTATTCTACATTCTTCTATATTTTGTAATCTATATTCTTCTACTTTCTCTATTCTATATTCTTCAATAGTGTATACCCTATATTCCATATTTGTCAATATTCTGTTTTCTTCTATGTTCTATCTTCTATATTCTCCAGTCTGTCATCCATATTCTTTATTCTTCTATATTCTGCATTCTATATCCTATATTTTCTATATTCTAAATTTATGCTCTACGTCTTCCTATATTCTGTATTCTATATTTTTCAATATTCTGTATTCTTCTATTATTATATTCTACATTCTCCTATTTTCCATATTCCATATCCTTCTATACTCTTTTTTCTTTTATATTCTGTATTGTATCTTCTATGTTCTATGTTCTTTTATATACTATATTCTTCTATATTTTGTACTCCATATTCTATATTCTACATTGTTCTATATTCTGTATTTTATATTCTGTATTCTTCTATGTTCTATATTGTTTTATATTCTATTTCTATATTTTTCCATATTCTAGGTTCTATATTCCATACTCTGTATTCTATATTGTATATTCAACGTTCTATGTTCTATATATTTTTCTATTAGTATCTTTTTCTGTATGGTATATTCTATATTCTATATGTTATATTCTACATTCTGTATTCTTCTATATTCTGTATTCTATATTCTTGTATAATTTACGTTCTACATTCCATAATTTTCTATAGACTATAATCTGTATTCTATATTCTATAGTCTTTATTCTGTATTTTGTATTCCACATTCTACTTTCTATATTCCAAATTCTGTATAATATGTTCTTCTATAATCTATATTCTGTATTGTACAGTCTTCTATTGTGTATATTCTTCTATAATGTATATTCTATATTCTTCTGTAGTCTAACTCTTCTATATTCTGTATTCTTCTATATTCAATATTCTACATTCTAGTATATTCTTTTTCTTGTATTTTCTGTAACCTTCTATGTTCTATCTTCTTCTATATTCTAAATTTATATTTGATATTCTGTATTCTATAAAAAAAATTTCTCCCATAATGTATATTCTATAATTTATATTCTTCTATATTCCATATTCTTGTATATTCTATATTCTACTATTTTCTATATTCTTTTTATATTGTGTATTCTATCTTCTGTGTTCTATGTTCAATATTCTTCCATATAGTATAACTTTCTATATTCTAAATTCTATATTTTATATTCCACATTCTAAATTCTATGTTGTTCAATATTCTATATTTTCCTCTTTTTTCTTATATTCCATACTCTCTATTCTATATGCAATGCTCTCTGTTCTATGTTCTATATTTTTCTCTATACTGTATTCTTCTGTATTCTATATTCCGTATCATATATTCTACATTCTATACTCTGAAATCTTCTAAATTCTACATTCTGTATTCTATATTCTTCTAGATTCTATATTTTTCTATATTCTACGTTCTATATTCAATCTTCTATTTTCTATATTTTTACATTACTATATTTTGTGTATTCTATATTCCATATTCTTTGTACTCTATTCAACAGTGTATATTCTTCTATATTCCTTATTCCAAATTCTCCTATATTCTATATTTTACATTCTACATTCTATATTCCATAATCTTCTATACTGTATAATTTATAATCTTCTGTTTTTTTATGGTCTATAATCTATATTCTCCTAAATTCTTCATTCTATATTTTGCATTCTATATTCTGTATTCTACATTGTACATTTTATATTCTTTTGTATTCTATGTTCTAAATTTATATTCTATTTTCTTCTCTATTCTGTATTCTTTATGCTATATTCTTCTATGATGTATATTCTATTTTCTTCTTTATTCCAAATCCTCTATACACTATATTCTTCTATTTTCAAAGTTCTTTTATGTTCTGTATTCTATCTTCAGTGTTCTATGTTCCATATTCTATATTCTATATTTTAAATTCTCTGTATTCTATAATCTATGTTCTTCTATACTCTATATTTTTGTATATTCTATATTCCATACTCTGTATTCTATATTCGATGTTCTATATTCTTCTACATACAATATTCTTCTATATTCTATATTGTATATTTCATATTCCAGATTCTACATTCTATATTTTAAATTCTTCTATATTCTATGTTCTGTATTCTATATTCTAAATTCTATGTTCTTCCATATTCTTCTATATTATATATTTTTCTTTATACAATGTTTTTCTGTATTCTACATTCCATATTCTACATTCTTCCACATTGTATATTGTACTATATTCTGTATTCTATGTTCTTCTATATTGTATATTCTGTATTTTACATTCTATTTTGTACATTCCATTATCCTCTATGTGTATAATCTATATTCTTTACTCTGTGTTCTTTATACTTTATTTTCTATTCTATATTTTGTATTCTACATTCTATATTCTTCTATACTCTATATTTTCTATATTCCATACTCTGTGTTCTGTATTCAATGTTCTTTATCTATATTCTATATTTTTCTATGTAATTTTCTGTATTCTATATTCTACATTCTATACTCTATATTCTTCTATAATCTGGATCATATATTCTTCCATATTGTATATTCTGTATTTTACTTTCTATATTCCATAATCTTCTATATTCTATAATGTATATTCTCTATATTATGTATTTTTATTCTATATTTTATATTCTGTATTCTACATTCTATATAATTCTATATTTTTCTCTACTCCATTGTCTGTGTTCTATTTTCAATGCTGTTTTGTATATTCTATATTTTTAATAATTTTTTATTCTATATTCCATATTGCATATTCCGTATACTATATTCTACAATCTATATTCTCTTATATTCCATCTTCTGTATTCTCTATTTAATTCTACATTCTATATTCCAGAATCTTGTATATTCTATAATCTATATACTTCTATATTCTATGTTCTTTATTCTATATTTTATATTCTATTTTGTACATACTCTATTCTATATTGTATATTTTTCTATATTCTCTATTCCATACCCTGTATTCTATATTCCATATTTGATGTTCTATATTCCATGTTCTATATTTTTATATGCTATATTCTTCTGTATTCTACATTCTATGTTCCATATTCTATATTCTACATTCTATATTCTTCCATGTTCTGTGTGCTATACTCTTCTATATTCTTATTCTACATTCTATATTCTTGTTATAATCTATATTCTATCTGCTATATTCTATAGTGTACATTCTAAATTCTATATTCTGCAGTCTACATTCTATATTCTAAATTTTTCAATATTCTTTATTCCTCTCTAGTCTGTATTCCATATTCTATGTTCTCCATTCTACATTCCGTTTTCTTCTATATTCTACATTTTATATTCTATATTTTTCTCAATTCTATATTCTTCTATATTCTATTTTTATTGTATATTCTACATTCTAATCTTTATATTCTATGTTCTTCTGTAATCTAATATTCTCTATTCTACATTCTTGTATATTTTGTAATCTATATTCCTCTACTTTCTTTATTCTATTTTCTTCAATAGTGTATATCCTGTACCCTATATTCCACATTTGTCAATATTCTATTTTCTTCTACCTTCTAACTTCTATATTTTCTAGTCTGTCATCTATATTTTTTATTCTTCTATATCCTATATCTTCTATATTCTAAATTTATGCTTTATGTTTTCCTATGTTCTGTATTCTGTATTTTCCAATATTCTCTATTCTTCTATAATTATATTCTACATTCTCCTGTTTTCCGTATTCAATATTCTTCTATAGTCTATATTCTTCTATATTCTTTTTTCCTTTATATTCTGATTTGTATCTTCTATGTTCTGTGTTCTTCTATATACTATATTCCTCTATATTCTATAGTCCATATTTTATATTCCATGTTCTAAATTCTTCTATATTCTACATTCTAAATTCTATATTCTTTTATATTTGTATATTTTTCCATATTCTAGGTTCTGTATTCCATACTCTGTATTGTATATTCAAACTTCTATGCTCTACATTCTTTATTTTTCTATATGCTATATTTTTCTGTATCATATATTCTATGTTCCACATTCTATATGCTATATTCTACATTCTGTATACTTCTATATTCTGTATTCTATATTCTTCTATATTTACATTCTACATTCCATAATTTTCTATATTCTATAACTTGTATTCTATATTCTGTAGTCTTTATTCTATAGTCTACATTCTACTTTCTATAGTCTAAATTCTGTATTCTATGTTCTTCTATAATCTATGTTCTGTATTGTATAGTCTTCTGTTGTGTATATTCTTCTATACTGTATATTCTATATTCTTCTGTATTCTATATTCTAATTCTTCTATATTCTCTATTCTTCCATATTCTGTATTCTTCAATATTCTGTATTCTACATTCTACTTTAATCTTTTTGTTGTATTTTCTATAGCCTTCTATATTCTAAATTTATATTTGATATTCTTCTATATTCTGTATTCTTCTGTAATGTATATTCTATAATCTATATTCTTGTATATCCCATATTCTTGTATATTCTATATTCTACTCTTTTCTATATCCTTTTATATTCTGTATTCTATGTTCAATATTCTTCTATATACTATATCCTTCTATATTCTACATTCTTGTATATTCTATATTCCACATTCTAAATTCTATATTCTTCTATATTCTATATTTTCCTATATCCTATATTCCTTACTCTGTGTTCTATATTCGATGTTCTATATTCTATATTTTTCTTTATACTATATTCTTCTTTTTTCTATATTCCATATTGCATACTCTACATTCTATATTCTAATATCTTCTGTATTCTACATTCTCTGTTCTTCTATATTCTATATTTTTGTATATTCTATGTTCTATATTCAATCTTCTGTTTTTTATGTTTTTACATATAGTATATTTTTGTGTATTCTATATTCCATATTCTTTATACTATATTCAACATTCTACATTCTTCTATATTCCATATTCTCCTATATTCTATATTTTACATTCTATATTCCATAATCTTCTATATTGTATAATTTATAGTCTTCTATATTCTATAATGTATATTCTCCTAAATTCTTCATTCTACACTTTGCTTTCTATATTCTGTGTTCTACGTGGTACATTTTATATTCTTCTGTATTCTATATTCTAAATTTATATGCTATTTTCTTCTATATTTTATATTCTTTATGCTACATTCTTCTATTATGTATATTCTATATTCTTCTTTATTCCAAATCCTCTATACACTATATTCTTCTATTTTCAAAGTTCTTTTATATTCTGTATTCTATCTTCAGTGTTCTATGTTCCATATTCTATATTTTAAATTCTCTATATTCTATAATCTATTTTCTTCTGTATTCTATATTTTTGTATATTCTATATTCCATACTCTGTATTCTATATTCAATGTTCTATATTCTACATTTTTGTACATACAATATTCTTCTGTATTCTATATTGCATATTTCATATTCTATATTCTACATTCTATATTTTAAATCTTCTATAGTCTATGTTCTGCATTCTACATTCTATATTCTATGTTCTTCCATTTTCTTCTATATTCTATATTTTTCTGTATACCCTATTTTTCTGTATTCTATATTCCATACTCTTCATTCTTCCTTCTGTATTCTATATTCTTCTATATGGTATATTCTGTATTTTACATTCTATATTACCTTCTATATTCTATAATCTATGTTCTATATTCTGTATTCTTTATACTTTATTTTATATTCTATATTTTGTATTCTATATTCTATGTTCTGTATTCTATATTCTTCTATACTCTATATTTTCTATATTCTATATTCCATACTCTGTTCTATATTCAATGTTCTTTTTCTATATTCTATATTTTTCTATATAATTTTCTGTATTCTATATGGAAACTCTGGTGGCGTAGTGGTTAAGTGCTACAGCTGCTAACCAAAGGGTTGGCAGTTCGAATCCGTGAGGCGCTCCTTGGAAACTCCATGGTGCAATTCTACTCTGTCCCATAGGGTCGCTATGAGTCAGAAATGACTCGATGGCACTGGGTTTATTGTTTTTTTGGGTGTATTCTACATTCTATACTCTATATTCTTCTATAGTCTGTATCATATACTCTTCTATATTGTATATTCTGTATTTTACATTCTACATTGTATATTCCATAATCTATATTCTATAATGTATATTCTCTATATTATGTATTTTTATTCTATATTTTATATTCTGTATTCTACATAATTCTATATTTTTCTCTACTCCATTGTCTGTGTTCTATTTTCAGTGCTGTTTTCTATATTCTATATTTTTTATACTTTTCTGTATTCTATGTTCCATATTGCATATTCTGTATACTATATTCTACATTTTATTTCTCTTATATTCCATCCTCTATATTCTATATTTAATTCTGCATTCTATACTCCAGAATCTCGTATATTCTATAATCTACGTACTTCTATATTCTATGTTCTTTATTCTATATTTTATATTCTGTATTCTACTTTGTACATACTCTATTGTATATTTTATATTTATCTCTGTTCTCTATTGTTCTATATTCTCCATTCCATATTCTGTATTCTATATTCCATATTCGATGTTCTGTATTCTATATTTTTTATATATTATATTCTGTATTCTACATTCCATATTCCATATTCTATATTCTACATTCTGAATTCTATATTCTATATTCTTCCATGTTCTGTATTCTATACTCTTCTACATTCTTATTCTACATTCTATATTCTTCTGTTATAATCCATATTCTGATATCTGCTATATTCTATATTGTACATTCTTAATTCTGTGTTCAATATTCTACAGTCTTCATTCTATATTCTAAATTTTTCAATATTCTTTATTCTTCTCTATTCTCTATTCCAAATTCTATGTTCTCCATTCTACATTCTATATTCCATTGTCTTCTATAGTCTATATTCTACAGTTTATATTCTAAATTTTTCTGAATACTATATTCTTTATTCTATATTTTTATTGTATATTCTACCTTCTAATCTCTATGTTCTATATTCTTCTGTAATCTAATATTCTCTTATATTCTCTATTCCATATTCTCTATTCTACATTCTATATTCTTCCATATTTTGTAATCTATATTCTTCTGCTTTCTCTATTCTATATTCTTCCATAGTGTATATCCTATACCCTATATTCCATTATTTGTCAATATTCTATTTTCTTCTATGTTCTATCTTCTATATTCTGCATTCTATATCCTATATCTTCTATATTCTTAATTTATGCTCTATGTTTTCCTATATTCTCTATTCTATATTTTTCAATATTCTATATTCTTCTATAATTATATTCTACATTCTATTTTCCATATTCTTCTATACTCTGTATTCTTCTATATTCTTTTTTCTTTTATATTCTCTATTTTATCTTCTATGTTCTTCTATATACTGTATTCCTCTATATTCTATAGTCCTTATTCTATATTCTACGTTCTAAGTTCCTCTATATTCTGTATTTTATCTTCTATATTCTACATTCTTCTATTTTCTGTATTCTTTAATATTCTATTTCTATATTTTTCCATATTCTAGGTTCTATATTCCATACTCTGTAGTCTGTATTGTATCTTCAAAGTTCTATGTTATTTATTTTTCTATGTATATATTTCTCTGTACAGTATAGTCTATGTTCCATATTCTATATGCTATATTCTACATTCTGTATTCTTGTATATTCTGTATTCTTCTATATATTACATTCTAAATTCCATGATTTTCTATATTCTATAATCTGTTTTCTATATTCTATATTTTGTATTCTACATTCTATAATCTAAATTCTGTATTCTATGATCTTCTACAATCCATATTGTTTTGTAGTCTTCTATTGTTTATATTCTTCTAGAACGTATATTCTATGTTCTTCTGTATTCTTTATTCTAATTCTTCTATATTCTCTATTCTTCCATATTCTTTATTCTTCCACATTCTGTATTCTACATTCTACTATATTTGTTTACTTGTATTTTCTATAGCCTTCTATATTTTCTATTCTTCTATATTCTAAATTTATATTTGATGTTCTTCTATATTCTGTATTCTACTGTAATGTATATTCTATAATCTATATTCTTGTTTATATTCTTCTATATTCCATATTCTTGTATATTCTGTATTCTACTATTTTCTATATTCCTTTTTATTCTGTATTCTATCTTCTGTGTTCTATGTTCAATAATCTTCTATGTACTATATCTTTGTGTATTCAATATTCCATAATCTCTATTCTAAATTCTTCTATATTCTATATTCCACATTCTAAATTCTATGTTCTTCTATATTTTCCTATATCGTATATTACATACTCTCTATTCTATATTTGATGTTCTATGTTCTATATTGTATATTTTTCTCTATACTATATTCTTCTGTATTCTATATCCCATAATCCATATTGTATATTCTACATTCTATATTCTCAGATCTTCTATATTCTACATTCTGTACTCTATATTCTACATTCTATATTCTTCTAGATTCTGTATTGTAGATTCTATATTTTTCTATATTCTATGTTCTATATTCAATCTTCTATTTTCTATATTTTTACATATAGTATATTTTTGTGTATTCTATATTCCATATTCTTTATACTATATTCAACATTCTACATTCTTCTATATTCCATATTCTCCTATATTCCATATTTTACATTCTACGTTCTATATTCCATAACCTTCTATATTGTATAATTTATAATCTTCTATCTTCTATAATCTATATTCTCCTAAATTCTTCATTCTGTATATTTTGCATTCCATATTCTGTATTCTACATTGTACATTTTATATTCTTCTGTATTCTATATTCTAAATTTATATTCTATTTTCTTCTATATGCTATATTCTTCTATAATGTATATTCTATATTCTTCTTTATTCCAAATCCTCTATACACTATATTCTTCTATTTTCAGTTCTTTTATATTTTGTATTCTATCTCCAGTGTTCTATGTTCCATATTCTATATTTTAAATCCTCTATATTCTATGATCTATGTTCTTCTATATTCCATATTTTTGTACATTCTATATTCCATACTCTGTATTCTGTATTCTATGTTCTATATTCTATATTTTTCTACATACAATATTCTTCTATATTCTATATTGCATATTCTATATTCTACATTCTGCATTGCATATTTTAAATTCTTCTATATTCTTATTCTGTATTCTATATTCTACATTCTAAATTCTATATTCTATGTTCTTCCATATTCTTCTATATTCTATGTTTTTCTATATACTGTATTTTTCTGTATTCTATATTCCATGTTCTACATTCTTCCTTCCATATTCTATATTCTTCTATATTGTATATTCTGTATTTTACCTTCTACATTCTATATTCCATAATCTTCTATATTATATAATGTATATTCTCTATATTATATATTTTTATTCTAAATTTTATATTCTATATTCTAAATTCTATATTTTTCTCTATTTCATTGTATTCTATATTCAATGTTGTTTTGGATATTCTATAATTTTTATAATTTTCTGTACTCTATGATCCATATTGGATATTCTGTATACTATATTCTACAATCTATATTCTCTTATATTCCATCTTTTGTATTCTCTATTTAATTCTACATTCTATATTCCAGAATCTTCTATATTCTGTAATCTATATTCTTCTATATTCTATATTTTATATTCTATATTCTACTTTGTACCTGCTCTATTCCACATTTATCTCTATTCTTTATTTTTCTATATTCTCTTCCATACTCTGTATTCTATATTCCATATTTGATGTTCTATATTCTGTTTTATATTCTGTTTTTATATACTATATTCTTCTGTATTCTACATTCTATATTCTATATTCTACATTCTGCATTCTATATTCTATATTCTTCCATGTTCTGTATTCTATACTCTTCTACATTCTTATTGTACATTCTATATTCTTCTGTTATAATCTATATTCATCTATCTGCTATACTGTATATTGTACATTCTAAATTCTATATTCAGTATTCTACAGTCTACATTCTATATTCTAAATTTTTCAATATTCTTTATTCTTCTCTATTCTCTATTCCATTTTCTTCTATATTCTATATTTTTATATTCTAAATTTTTCTGAATTCTATATTCTATATTTTTATTGAATAGTCTACCTTCTAATCTGTATATTCTGTATTCTTCTGTAATCTAATATTCCCTTATATTCTCTATTCCATATTCTCTATTCTACGTTCTATATTCTTCTATAGTTTGTAATCTATACACTTCTACTTTCTCTATTCTCTATTTCTCAATAGTGTATATCCTATACCCTATATTTGTCAATATTCTATTTTCTTCTACGTTCTATCTTCTATATTCTGTAGTCTGTCATCTACGTTCTTCCATAATTTGCCTTCTATATCCTATATCTTCTATATTCTAAATTTATGCTCTATGTTTTCCTATATTCTGTATTATATATTTTCAATATTCTATATTCTTCTATAATTATATTCTACATTCTCCAATTTTCCATATTCTTCTATACTCTATATTCTTTTTCCTTTTATATTCTGTACTGTATCTTCTATATTCTATGTTCTTCTATATACTATATTCCTCTATATTCTATTGTCAGTATTCTGTATTCTACCTTCTAAATTCTTCTATATTCTATATTCTGTATTTTAATTCTATATTCTAAATTCTTCTATATTCTGTATTCTTTTACATTCTATTTCTATATATAGGTTCTATACACCATACTCTGTATTCTGTATTGTATATTCAAAGTTCTATGTTCTATATTCTTCTATGTGTATATTTTTCTGTACAGTACACTCTATGTTGCATATCGTATATGCTATATTCTACATTCCGTACTCTTCTATATACTGTATTCTATATTCTATATTTTACATTCCACATTCTGTAATTTTCTATAATCTATAATCTTTATTCTATAGTCTTTATTCTGTATTTTGTATTCTACATTCTTTCTATATTCTAAATTCCGTATTCTATGTTCTTCTATAATCTATATTCTGTATTGTAGTCTTCAAAAAAATTTTTTTTTATTGTGTGTATTCTTCTATTATGTATATTCTATATTCTAATTCTTCTATATTCTCTATTCTTCCATATTCTGTATTCTACTGTATTCTTTTTCTTGTATTTTCTATAGCCTTCTATATTTTCTATTCTTCTGTATTCTAAATTTATATTCGATATTCTTCTATATTCTGTATTCTATATTCTACTGTAATGTATATTCTATAAACTATATTCTTGTTTATATTCTATATTCTTGCATATTCTGTATTCTACTATTTTCTATATTCTTTTATATTCTGTGTTCTGTGTTCTATGTTCAATATTCTTCTGTATACTATAACTTTCTATAGTCTATATTGTATATTCTCTATTCTAAATTGTTCTATATTTATATTCCACATTCTAAATTCTATGTTCTTCTGTATTCTATATTTTCCTATATCCTATATTCCATACTCTCTATTCTGTATTCGATGTTCTATATTTTTCTCTATACTATATTCTTCTGTATTCTATAGTCCATATTCCATATTCTACATTCTATATTCTAAAATCTTCTATATTCTACATTCTATATTCTTCTAGATTCTAGATCCTAGATTTTTCTATATTCTATGTTCTATATTCAATCTTCTATTTTCTATATTTTTACATACACTATATTTTTGTGTATTCTATATTCCATATTCTTTATCCTATATTTAACATTCTATATTCTTCTATATTCTATATTTTGCATTCTACATTCTATGTTCCATAATCTTCTATATTGTATAATTTATAAACTTCTATATTCTATAATCTATATTCTCTTAAATTCTTCATTCTATACTTTGCTTTGTATATTCTGTATTCTACATTGTACATTTTATATTCCTCTGTATTTTATATTCTAAATTTATATTCTATTTTCTTCTATATTCTGTATTCTTTATGCTATATTCTTCTATAACGTATATTCTATATTCTTCTTTATTCCAAATCCTCTATACACTGTATTCTTCTATTTTCAAAGTTCTTTTACATTCTGTATTCTATCTTCAGTGTTCTATGTTCCATATTCTATATTTTAAATTCTCTATATTCTACAATCTATGTTCTTCTATATTCTGTTTTTATATATTCTGTATTCTATACTCTGTATTCTATATTCGATGTTCTATATTCTACATTTTTCGACATACAATATTCTTCTATATTCTATATTGCATATTTCATATTCCATATTCTACATTCTATATTTTAAATTCTTCTGTATTCTATGTTCTGTATTCTACATTCTAAATTCTATATTCTGTTCTTCCATATTCTCCTATAATCTATATTTTTCTATATACTATATTTTTCTGTATTCTATATTCCATATTCTACATTCTTCCTTCTATATTCTATATTCTTCTATGTTCTGTATTCTATATTCTTCTATATTATATATTCTGTATTTTACATTCTATATTCCTTTATCTTCTCTATTCTATAATCTATATTCTTCTATATTCTGTGTTCTTTATACTTTATTTTGTATTCTATGTTCTATATTCTATGTTCTACATTCTTCTATAGTCTCTATTTTCCATATTCTATATTCCATACTCTGTGTTCTATATTCAATGTTCTTTTTCTATATCGTATATTTTTCTGTATTCTATATTCTACATTCTATACTCTCTATTCTTCTATACTCTCTATCATATATTCTTCTATATTGTATATTCTGTACTTTACATTCTACATTCTAAGTTCCATAACCTTCTATATTCTATAATGTATATTCCCTACATTATGTATTATTTATTCTATATTTTATATTCTACATTCCATATTCTAAATTCTGTATTTTTCTCTAGTCCATTGTCTGTATTCTATATTCAATGTTGTTTTGTATATTTTTTATAATTTTCTGTATTCTATATTCCGTATTGCATATTTTGTATACTATATTCTACATTGTATATTCTCTTATATTCCATCTTCTATATTCCCTATTTAATTCTACATTCTATATTCCAGAATCTTCTATAATCTATATTCTTCTATATTCTATGTTCTTTATTCTATATTTTATATTCTGTATTTTACTTTGTGCATACTCTATTCTATATTTATCTCTATTCTATATTTTTTTATATTCTCTATTCCATAGTCTGTATCCTATATTCAATACTTGATGTTCTATATTCTACGTTCCACATTCTATATTTTTTATATACTATATTCTTCTGTATTCTACAGTCTATATTCCATATTCTATATTCTACATTCTCTATGAGTCAGAAATCGACTCGACGACAGTGGGTTTGCTTTTTTTGATGGGTGTATTCTTCCATGTTCTGTATTCTATACTCTTCTACATTGTTATTCTACATTCTATATTCTTCCGTTATAATCTATATTCTCCTATCTGCTATATTTTATATCATACATTCTATATTCTATATTCAGTATCCTACTGTCTACATTCTATATTCTAAATTTTTCAATATTCTTTATTCTTCTCTATTCTCTATTCCATATTCTATCTTCTCCTTTCTACATTCTATATTCCATTTTCTTCTATACTCTATCTTCTACATTTTATATTCTAAATTTTTCTGAATTCTATATTCTTCTATATTCTATATTTATATTGTATATTTTACCTTCTAATCTCTATATTCTTCTGTAATCCAATATTCGCTTAAATCCTCTATTACATATTCTCTATTCTACATTCTTCTATATTTTGAAATCTATATTCTTCTACTTTCTCTAGTGTATATCCTATACACTATATTCTATATTTGTCAATAGTCTATTTTCTTCTATGTTCTGTCTTCTATATTATGTAGTCTGTCATCTATATTCTTTATTCTTCTATATTCTGCATTCTTTAAAAAAATTTTTTATATCCTATATCTTCTATATTCTAAACTTATGCTCTGTTTTCCTATATTCTGTATTCTATTTTTTAATATTCTATATTCTTCTGTAATTATATTCTACATTCTCCTATTTTCCATATTCTTCTATACTCTATATTCTTCTATATTCTTTTATATTCTGTTTTGTATCTTCTATGTTCTATATAGTATAATCCTCTATTCTATAGTCCATATTCTATATTCTACATTCTAAATTCTTTTACATTGTATATTCTACATTCTAAATTCTTTTACATTGTATATTCTACATTCTAAATTCTGCTATGTTCTATATTCTTTTATATTCTATTTCTGTATTTTTCCATATTATAGGTTCTCTATTCCATACTCTGTTTTCTGTATTCAAAGTTCTATGTTCTATATTCTTCATTTTTCTATGTACTATATTTTTCTGTATGGTGTATTCTATGTTCCATATTCTATATGTTATATTCTACATTCTGTATTCTTCTACATTCTGTATTCTATATTCTATATTTTACATTCTACATTCCATAATTTTCTGTATTCTATAATCTGTATTCTATATTCTATAGTCTTTATTCTATATTTTATATTCTGTATTCTACATTCTTTCTCTCTTCTAAATTCTTTATTCTATGTTCTTCTATAATCTATATTCTGTATTGTATAGACTTCTATTGTGCATATTCTTCTATAATGTATATTCTATATTCTTCTGTATTCTATATTCTAATTCTTCTAAATTCTCTATTCTTCCATATTCTGTATTCTTCAATATTCTGTATTCTACATTCTACTATATTCTTTTTCTTGTATTTTGTATAGCCTTCTATATTGCATATTCTTCTCTAGTCTAAATTTCTATTTGATATTCTTCTATATTCCGTATCCTATATTCTTCTGTAATGTATATTCTATAATCTATATTCTTGTTTGTATTCTTCTGTATTCCATATTCTTGTATATTCTATATTCTGTTTTTATATTCTTTTATATTCTGTATTCTATCTTCTGTTTCTGTATTCTATGTTCAATATTCTTCTATATACTATATTCATATTCTATATTCTAAATTCCATGTTCTTCTATATTCTATATTTTCCTATAATACTCTCTATTCTTTTTTGATGTTCTATATTCTACATTTTTCTCTATACTATATTCTTCTGTATTCTATATTGCATATTCCATATTGTATATCTACAATGTATATTCTAAAATCTTCTATATTCTACGTTCTGTATTCTATATTCTACATTCTATATTCTTCTAGATTCTATTGTAGATTCTATATTTTTCTATATTCTATGTGCTATATTCAGTCTTCTATTTTCTATATTTTACATATACTATATTTTTGTGTATTCCATATTCTTTATCCTATATTTAACATTCTATAATCTTCTATATTCTCCTATATTCTATATTTTACATTCTATATTCCATAACCTTCTATATTGTATAATTTATAATCTTCTATATTCTATAATCTATATTCTCCTAAATTCTTCATTCTGTATTTTGCATTCTATATTCTGTATTCTACATTGTACATTTTATATTCCTCTGTATTCTAATTTCTAAATTTATATTCTATTTTCTTCTCTATTCTGTATTCTTTATGCTATATTCTTCTATAATGTATATTCTATATTCTTCTTTATTCCAAATCCTCTATACACTATATTCTTCTATTTTCAAAGTTCTTTTACATTCTTCTGTATTCTATCTTCAGTGTTCTTTGTTCCGAATTCTATATTTTAAATTCTCTACATTCTGTAATCTATGTTCTTCTATATTCTATATTTTTGTCAATTCTATATTCCATACTCTGTATTCTATATTTGATGTTCTATATTCTATTTGTCTACATACAATATCCTTCTATGTTCTATATTGCATATTGCATATTCCTTATTCTATATTCTACATTCTATATTTTAAATTATTCTATATTCTATGTTCTGTATTCTATACTCTATATTCTAAATTCTATACTCTATGTTCTTCCATATTCTATATTTTTATATGCTATATTTTTCTGTGGTCTATATTCCATATTCTACATTCTTCCTTCTATATTCTATATTCTACTATATTCTGTAGTCTATATTCTTCTATATTGTATATTCTGTATTTTACATTCTATATTCTACATTCCCTTATCTTCCATATTCCATAATCTATATTCTTCTATATTCTGTCTTCCTTATACTTTATTTTATATTCTACATTCTATATTTTCTACATTCTATATTCCATACTCTGTGTTCTATATTCAATGTTCTTTTTATATATTCTGTATTTTTCTATATAATTTTCTGTATTCTATATTCTACATTCTATACTCTATACTCTTCTATAGTCTGTATCATATATTCTATATTGTATATTCTGTATTTTACATTCTACATTCTATATTCCGTAATGTTCTATATTCTATAATGTATATTCTCTATATTATTTTTTATTCTATATTCTGTGTTCTACATTCTATATTCTAAATTCTATATTTTCTCTTCCATTGTCTGTATTCTATATTCAGTGTTGTTTTCTATATTCTATATATTTTATAATTTTCTGTATTCTATATTCCATATTGCATATTCTGCATACTATATTCTACATTGTATATTCTCTTATATTCCATCTTTTATATTCTCTATTTAATTCTACATTCTATAATCCAGAGTCTGCTATATTATATAATCTATATTCTTCTATATTCTGTTCTTTATTCTATATTTTATATGCTGTATTTTGTATTCTACTTTGTACATACTCTATTCTATATTTTTCTATATTCTCTATTCCATACTCTGTTTCTTCTATTCCATATTCAATGTTCTATATTCTATGTTCTATATTTTTATATACTATATTCTTCTGTATTCTATATTCCATATTCTACATTCTATAAAAAGTGGGAAATCGACTCACGACAGTGGGCTTGGTTTTTTTGATGGGTATATTCTCCCATGATTTGTATTCTATACTCTTCTACATTCTTATTCTACATTCTATATTCTTCTGTTATAATCTATATTCTTCTATCTGCTATATTCTATATTGGACATTCTATATTCAATATTCTACAGTCTACATTCTGTATTCTAAATTTTTCAATATTCTTTATTCTTCTCTATTCTCTATTCCATATTCTATGTTCTCCATTCTACATTCTATATTCCATTTTCTTCTATATCGTACATTTTATAAATTTTTCTGAATTCTGTATTCTATATTCTATATTTTTATTGTATAGTCTACCTTCTAATCTCTATATTCTATACTCTTCTGTAATCTAATATTCTCTTATATTGTCTATTCCGTATTCTCTATTCTACATTCTATATTCTTCTATATTTTGTAATCTATATTCTTCTACTTTATTCTATATTCTTCAATAGTGTATATCCTATACCCTGTATTCCCTATTTGTCAATATTCTATTTTCTTCTATGTTCTTTCTTCTATGTTCTGTAGTCTGTCATCTATATTCTTTATTCTTCTATATGCTGCATTCTATATTCTATATCTTCTATATTCTAAATTTATGCTCTATGTTTGCCTATATTGTGTATTCTATATTTTCCTAATATTCTATATTCTCCTATTATTATATTCTACATTATCCTATTTTCCATATTCCATATTCTTCTATACTTTATATTCTTCTATATAATTTTTTCTTTTATATTCTGTATTGTATATTCTATGTTCTATGTTTTTCTATATACTATATTCCTCTATATTCTATAGTCCATATTCTATATTCTGTGTTCTGAATTCTTCTATATTCTGTATGTTATATTCTATATTCTTCTATGTTCTATATTCTTTTATATTCTATTTCTATATTTTTCCATATTCTAGGTTTTATATTCCATACTCTGTATTGTATATTGTATATTCAAAGTTCTATGTTCTATATTCTTTATTTTCCTATATACTACCTTTTTCTGTATGGTATATTCTACATTCCATATTCTATATGCTATATTCTACATTCTATATTCTATATTTTACGTTCTACATTCTATAATTTTCTATATTCTATAATCTGTATTCTATATTCTATAATCTTTATTCTATATTTTGTATTCTACATTCTACTTCCTATATTCTAAATTCTGTATTCTAGGTTCTTTTATAATCTACACTCTGTATTGTATATTATGCTATTGTGTATATTCTTCTATAATGTATATTCTATATTCTTTTGTATTCTATATTCTAATTCTTCTATATTCTCTATTCTTCCATATTCTGTATTCTCCCACATTCTGTATTCTACATTCTAGTATATTTTTTCTTGTATTTTCTATAGCCTTCTATATTCTATATTCTTCTATATTCTAAATTTATATTTGATATTCCTCTATATTCTGTATTCTATTTTCTACTGTAATGTATATTCTATAATCTACGTTCTTGTTTATATTCTTCAATATTCCATATTCTTGTATATTCTATATTCTACTCTTTTCTATATTCTTTTATATTCTGTATTCTATCTTCTGTGTTCTATGTTCAATATTCTTCTATATACTATAACTTTCTACATTCTATATTCCTTATTCTAAATTCTTCTATATTCTAAATTCCACATTCTAAATTCTATGTTCTTCTATATTCTATAGTTTCCTATATCCTATATTCCATACTCTCTATTCTATATTTGATGTTATATGATCTATATTCTACATTTTTCTTCTTACTATAATTTTCTGTATTGTATACTCCATATTGTATATTCTACATTCTATAGTCTAAAATCTTCTATATTCTATATTCCGTATTCTGTATTCTACATTCTATATTTTTCTAGATTCTATATTCTAGATTCTGTATTTTTCTATATTCTACATTCTATATTCAATCTTCTATTTTTTATATTTTTACATACACTATATTTTTGTGTATTCCATATTCTTTATACTATATTCAACATTCTATAGCCTTCTATATTCCATATTATATATTTTACATTCTATATTCCATAATCTTCTATATTTTATAATTATTAATCTATATTCTACAATCTATATTCTCCTAAATTCTTCATTCTATACTTTGCTTTCTATATTCTGTCTTCTACATGGTACTTTTTATATTCTTCTGTATTCTATATTCTAAATTTATATGCTATTTTCTTCTGTATTCTGTATTTTTATGCTATATTCTTCTATAATGTATATTCTATATTCTTTATTCCAAATCCTCTATACACTATATTCTATGTTCAAAGTTCTTTTATATTCTGTATTCTATCTTCAGTGTTCTATGTTCCATATTCTATAATTTAAATTCTCTGTATTCTATAATCTATGTTCTATATTTTTGTATATTCTATATTCTGTTTTTATATTAAATGTTCTATATTCTATATTTTTCTACATGCAATATTCTTCCATATTCTATATTGTGTATTTCATATTGTATATTCCACATTCTGCACTCTATATTTTAAATTTTTCTATATTCTATGTTCTTCCATATTCTTCTATATTCTATATTTTTCTATATACTATATTTCTCTGTATTCTATGTATCATATTCTACATTCTTCCTTCTATATTCTTCTATATTCTGTATTTGATATTCTATATTGTATATTCTGTATTTTATATTCTATATTCCACTATCTTCTATATTCTATAATCTATATTCTGTTTCTGTATACTTTATTTTATATTCCATATTTTGCATTCTTCATTCTATATTCTATATTTTTCTATACTCTTTATTTTCTGTATTCTATATTCCATACTCTGTGTTCTATATTCCATATTCTGTATACTATATTCTACATTCTATATTCTCTTCTATTCCATCTTCTATATTCTCTATTTAATTCTACATTCTATATTCCGGAATCTTCTATATTCTATATTCATCTATATTCTATGTTCTTTATTCTATATTTTATATTCTACTTCTACATACTCTATTCTATATTCTATATTTATCTCTATTCTACATTTTCTATAATCTCTTTTCCATATTCTGTATTCTATATTCGATGTTCTCTATTGTATGTTCTATATACTATATTATTCTGTATTTTACCTTCTATATTCCATATTCTATATTCTACATTCTGCATTCTATATTCTTCCATGTTCTGTATTCTATACTCTTCTACATTCTTATTCTACATTCTATATTCTTCTATCTGCTATATTCTATATTGTACATTCTAAATTCTATATTCAATATTCTACAGTCTACATTCTATATTCTAAATTTTTCAATATTCTTTATTCTTCTCTATTTCATATTCTATGGTCTGCATTCTACATTCTATATTCCATTTTCTTCTATATTCTATATTCTACATTTTATATTCTAAATTTTTCTGAATTCTATAGTCTTCTATATTTTTATTGTATATTCTACCTTCTAATCTCTATATTCTATATTCTTCTGTAATCTAATATTCTCTTATATTCTCGATTCCATAGTCTCTATTCTACATTCTTCTATATTTTGTAATCTATATTCTTCTACTTTCTCTATTCTATATTCTTCAATAGTGTATACCCTATATTCCATATTTGTCAATATTCTGTTTTCTTCTATGTTCTATCTTCTATATTCTCCAGTCTGTCATCCATATTCTTTATTCTTCTATATTCTGCATTCTATATCCTATATTTTCTATATTCTAAATTTATGCTCTACGTCTTCCTATATTCTGTATTCTATATTTTTCAATATTCTGTATTCTTCTATTATTATATTCTACATTCTCCTATTTTCCATATTCCATATCCTTCTATACTCTTTTTTCTTTTATATTCTGTATTGTATCTTCTATGTTCTATGTTCTTTTATATACTATATTCTTCTATATTTTGTACTCCATATTCTATATTCTACATTGTTCTATATTCTGTATTTTATATTCTGTATTCTTCTATGTTCTATATTGTTTTATATTCTATTTCTATATTTTTCCATATTCTAGGTTCTATATTCCATACTCTGTATTCTATATTGTATATTCAACGTTCTATGTTCTATATATTTTTCTATTAGTATCTTTTTCTGTATGGTATATTCTATATTCTATATGTTATATTCTACATTCTGTATTCTTCTATATTCTGTATTCTATATTCTTGTATAATTTACGTTCTACATTCCATAATTTTCTATAGACTATAATCTGTATTCTATATTCTATAGTCTTTATTCTGTATTTTGTATTCCACATTCTACTTTCTATATTCCAAATTCTGTATAATATGTTCTTCTATAATCTATATTCTGTATTGTACAGTCTTCTATTGTGTATATTCTTCTATAATGTATATTCTATATTCTTCTGTAGTCTAACTCTTCTATATTCTGTATTCTTCTATATTCAATATTCTACATTCTAGTATATTCTTTTTCTTGTATTTTCTGTAACCTTCTATGTTCTATCTTCTTCTATATTCTAAATTTATATTTGATATTCTGTATTCTATAAAAAAAATTTCTCCCATAATGTATATTCTATAATTTATATTCTTCTATATTCCATATTCTTGTATATTCTATATTCTACTATTTTCTATATTCTTTTTATATTGTGTATTCTATCTTCTGTGTTCTATGTTCAATATTCTTCCATATAGTATAACTTTCTATATTCTAAATTCTATATTTTATATTCCACATTCTAAATTCTATGTTGTTCAATATTCTATATTTTCCTCTTTTTTCTTATATTCCATACTCTCTATTCTATATGCAATGCTCTCTGTTCTATGTTCTATATTTTTCTCTATACTGTATTCTTCTGTATTCTATATTCCGTATCATATATTCTACATTCTATACTCTGAAATCTTCTAAATTCTACATTCTGTATTCTATATTCTTCTAGATTCTATATTTTTCTATATTCTACGTTCTATATTCAATCTTCTATTTTCTATATTTTTACATTACTATATTTTGTGTATTCTATATTCCATATTCTTTGTACTCTATTCAACAGTGTATATTCTTCTATATTCCTTATTCCAAATTCTCCTATATTCTATATTTTACATTCTACATTCTATATTCCATAATCTTCTATACTGTATAATTTATAATCTTCTGTTTTTTTATGGTCTATAATCTATATTCTCCTAAATTCTTCATTCTATATTTTGCATTCTATATTCTGTATTCTACATTGTACATTTTATATTCTTTTGTATTCTATGTTCTAAATTTATATTCTATTTTCTTCTCTATTCTGTATTCTTTATGCTATATTCTTCTATGATGTATATTCTATTTTCTTCTTTATTCCAAATCCTCTATACACTATATTCTTCTATTTTCAAAGTTCTTTTATATTCTGTATTCTATCTTCAGTGTTCTATGTTCCATATTCTATATTCTATATTTTAAATTCTCTGTATTCTATAATCTATGTTCTTCTATACTCTATATTTTTGTATATTCTATATTCCATACTCTGTATTCTATATTCGATGTTCTATATTCTTCTACATACAATATTCTTCTATATTCTATATTGTATATTTCATATTCCAGATTCTACATTCTATATTTTAAATTCTTCTATATTCTATGTTCTGTATTCTATATTCTAAATTCTATGTTCTTCCATATTCTTCTATATTATATATTTTTCTTTATACAATGTTTTTCTGTATTCTACATTCCATATTCTACATTCTTCCACATTGTATATTGTACTATATTCTGTATTCTATGTTCTTCTATATTGTATATTCTGTATTTTACATTCTATTTTGTACATTCCATTATCCTCTATGTGTATAATCTATATTCTTTACTCTGTGTTCTTTATACTTTATTTTCTATTCTATATTTTGTATTCTACATTCTATATTCTTCTATACTCTATATTTTCTATATTCCATACTCTGTGTTCTGTATTCAATGTTCTTTATCTATATTCTATATTTTTCTATGTAATTTTCTGTATTCTATATTCTACATTCTATACTCTATATTCTTCTATAATCTGGATCATATATTCTTCCATATTGTATATTCTGTATTTTACTTTCTATATTCCATAATCTTCTATATTCTATAATGTATATTCTCTATATTATGTATTTTTATTCTATATTTTATATTCTGTATTCTACATTCTATATAATTCTATATTTTTCTCTACTCCATTGTCTGTGTTCTATTTTCAATGCTGTTTTGTATATTCTATATTTTTAATAATTTTTTATTCTATATTCCATATTGCATATTCCGTATACTATATTCTACAATCTATATTCTCTTATATTCCATCTTCTGTATTCTCTATTTAATTCTACATTCTATATTCCAGAATCTTGTATATTCTATAATCTATATACTTCTATATTCTATGTTCTTTATTCTATATTTTATATTCTATTTTGTACATACTCTATTCTATATTGTATATTTTTCTATATTCTCTATTCCATACCCTGTATTCTATATTCCATATTTGATGTTCTATATTCCATGTTCTATATTTTTATATGCTATATTCTTCTGTATTCTACATTCTATGTTCCATATTCTATATTCTACATTCTATATTCTTCCATGTTCTGTGTGCTATACTCTTCTATATTCTTATTCTACATTCTATATTCTTGTTATAATCTATATTCTATCTGCTATATTCTATAGTGTACATTCTAAATTCTATATTCTGCAGTCTACATTCTATATTCTAAATTTTTCAATATTCTTTATTCCTCTCTAGTCTGTATTCCATATTCTATGTTCTCCATTCTACATTCCGTTTTCTTCTATATTCTACATTTTATATTCTATATTTTTCTCAATTCTATATTCTTCTATATTCTATTTTTTATTGTATATTCTACATTCTAATCTTTATATTCTATGTTCTTCTGTAATCTAATATTCTCTATTCTACATTCTTGTATATTTTGTAATCTATATTCCTCTACTTTCTTTATTCTATTTTCTTCAATAGTGTATATCCTGTACCCTATATTCCACATTTGTCAATATTCTATTTTCTTCTACCTTCTAACTTCTATATTTTCTAGTCTGTCATCTATATTTTTTATTCTTCTATATCCTATATCTTCTATATTCTAAATTTATGCTTTATGTTTTCCTATGTTCTGTATTCTGTATTTTCCAATATTCTCTATTCTTCTATAATTATATTCTACATTCTCCTGTTTTCCGTATTCAATATTCTTCTATAGTCTATATTCTTCTATATTCTTTTTTCCTTTATATTCTGATTTGTATCTTCTATGTTCTGTGTTCTTCTATATACTATATTCCTCTATATTCTATAGTCCATATTTTATATTCCATGTTCTAAATTCTTCTATATTCTACATTCTAAATTCTATATTCTTTTATATTTGTATATTTTTCCATATTCTAGGTTCTGTATTCCATACTCTGTATTGTATATTCAAACTTCTATGCTCTACATTCTTTATTTTTCTATATGCTATATTTTTCTGTATCATATATTCTATGTTCCACATTCTATATGCTATATTCTACATTCTGTATACTTCTATATTCTGTATTCTATATTCTTCTATATTTACATTCTACATTCCATAATTTTCTATATTCTATAACTTGTATTCTATATTCTGTAGTCTTTATTCTATAGTCTACATTCTACTTTCTATAGTCTAAATTCTGTATTCTATGTTCTTCTATAATCTATGTTCTGTATTGTATAGTCTTCTGTTGTGTATATTCTTCTATACTGTATATTCTATATTCTTCTGTATTCTATATTCTAATTCTTCTATATTCTCTATTCTTCCATATTCTGTATTCTTCAATATTCTGTATTCTACATTCTACTTTAATCTTTTTGTTGTATTTTCTATAGCCTTCTATATTCTAAATTTATATTTGATATTCTTCTATATTCTGTATTCTTCTGTAATGTATATTCTATAGTCTATATTCTTGTATATCCCATATTCTTGTATATTCTATATTCTACTCTTTTCTATATCCTTTTATATTCTGTATTCTATGTTCAATATTCTTCTATATACTATATCCTTCTATATTCTACATTCTTGTATATTCTATATTCCACATTCTAAATTCTATATTCTTCTATATTCTATATTTTCCTATATCCTATATTCCTTACTCTGTGTTCTATATTCGATGTTCTATATTCTATATTTTTCTTTATACTATATTCTTCTTTTTTCTATATTCCATATTGCATACTCTACATTCTATATTCTAATATCTTCTGTATTCTACATTCTCTGTTCTTCTATATTCTATATTTTTGTATATTCTATGTTCTATATTCAATCTTCTGTTTTTTATGTTTTTACATATAGTATATTTTTGTGTATTCTATATTCCATATTCTTTATACTATATTCAACATTCTACATTCTTCTATATTCCATATTCTCCTATATTCTATATTTTACATTCTATATTCCATAATCTTCTATATTGTATAATTTATAGTCTTCTATATTCTATAATGTATATTCTCCTAAATTCTTCATTCTACACTTTGCTTTCTATATTCTGTGTTCTACGTGGTACATTTTATATTCTTCTGTATTCTATATTCTAAATTTATATGCTATTTTCTTCTATATTTTATATTCTTTATGCTACATTCTTCTATTATGTATATTCTATATTCTTCTTTATTCCAAATCCTCTATACACTATATTCTTCTATTTTCAAAGTTCTTTTATATTCTGTATTCTATCTTCAGTGTTCTATGTTCCATATTCTATATTTTAAATTCTCTATATTCTATAATCTATTTTCTTCTGTATTCTATATTTTTGTATATTCTATATTCCATACTCTGTATTCTATATTCAATGTTCTATATTCTACATTTTTGTACATACAATATTCTTCTGTATTCTATATTGCATATTTCATATTCTATATTCTACATTCTATATTTTAAATCTTCTATAGTCTATGTTCTGCATTCTACATTCTATATTCTATGTTCTTCCATTTTCTTCTATATTCTATATTTTTCTGTATACCCTATTTTTCTGTATTCTATATTCCATACTCTTCATTCTTCCTTCTGTATTCTATATTCTTCTATATGGTATATTCTGTATTTTACATTCTATATTACCTTCTATATTCTATAATCTATGTTCTATATTCTGTATTCTTTATACTTTATTTTATATTCTATATTTTGTATTCTATATTCTATGTTCTGTATTCTATATTCTTCTATACTCTATATTTTCTATATTCTATATTCCATACTCTGTTCTATATTCAATGTTCTTTTTCTATATTCTATATTTTTCTATATAATTTTCTGTATTCTATATGGAAACTCTGGTGGCGTAGTGGTTAAGTGCTACAGCTGCTAACCAAAGGGTTGGCAGTTCGAATCCGTGAGGCGCTCCTTGGAAACTCCATGGTGCAATTCTACTCTGTCCCATAGGGTCGCTATGAGTCAGAAATGACTCGATGGCACTGGGTTTATTGTTTTTTTGGGTGTATTCTACATTCTATACTCTATATTCTTCTATAGTCTGTATCATATACTCTTCTATATTGTATATTCTGTATTTTACATTCTACATTGTATATTCCATAATCTATATTCTATAATGTATATTCTCTATATTATGTATTTTTATTCTATATTTTATATTCTGTATTCTACATAATTCTATATTTTTCTCTACTCCATTGTCTGTGTTCTATTTTCAGTGCTGTTTTCTATATTCTATATTTTTTATACTTTTCTGTATTCTATGTTCCATATTGCATATTCTGTATACTATATTCTACATTTTATTTCTCTTATATTCCATCCTCTATATTCTATATTTAATTCTGCATTCTATACTCCAGAATCTCGTATATTCTATAATCTACGTACTTCTATATTCTATGTTCTTTATTCTATATTTTATATTCTGTATTCTACTTTGTACATACTCTATTGTATATTTTATATTTATCTCTGTTCTCTATTGTTCTATATTCTCCATTCCATATTCTGTATTCTATATTCCATATTCGATGTTCTGTATTCTATATTTTTTATATATTATATTCTGTATTCTACATTCCATATTCCATATTCTATATTCTACATTCTGAATTCTATATTCTATATTCTTCCATGTTCTGTATTCTATACTCTTCTACATTCTTATTCTACATTCTATATTCTTCTGTTATAATCCATATTCTGATATCTGCTATATTCTATATTGTACATTCTTAATTCTGTGTTCAATATTCTACAGTCTTCATTCTATATTCTAAATTTTTCAATATTCTTTATTCTTCTCTATTCTCTATTCCAAATTCTATGTTCTCCATTCTACATTCTATATTCCATTGTCTTCTATAGTCTATATTCTACAGTTTATATTCTAAATTTTTCTGAATACTATATTCTTTATTCTATATTTTTATTGTATATTCTACCTTCTAATCTCTATGTTCTATATTCTTCTGTAATCTAATATTCTCTTATATTCTCTATTCCATATTCTCTATTCTACATTCTATATTCTTCCATATTTTGTAATCTATATTCTTCTGCTTTCTCTATTCTATATTCTTCCATAGTGTATATCCTATACCCTATATTCCATTATTTGTCAATATTCTATTTTCTTCTATGTTCTATCTTCTATATTCTGCATTCTATATCCTATATCTTCTATATTCTTAATTTATGCTCTATGTTTTCCTATATTCTCTATTCTATATTTTTCAATATTCTATATTCTTCTATAATTATATTCTACATTCTATTTTCCATATTCTTCTATACTCTGTATTCTTCTATATTCTTTTTTCTTTTATATTCTCTATTTTATCTTCTATGTTCTTCTATATACTGTATTCCTCTATATTCTATAGTCCTTATTCTATATTCTACGTTCTAAGTTCCTCTATATTCTGTATTTTATCTTCTATATTCTACATTCTTCTATTTTCTGTATTCTTTAATATTCTATTTCTATATTTTTCCATATTCTAGGTTCTATATTCCATACTCTGTAGTCTGTATTGTATCTTCAAAGTTCTATGTTATTTATTTTTCTATGTATATATTTCTCTGTACAGTATAGTCTATGTTCCATATTCTATATGCTATATTCTACATTCTGTATTCTTGTATATTCTGTATTCTTCTATATATTACATTCTAAATTCCATGATTTTCTATATTCTATAATCTGTTTTCTATATTCTATATTTTGTATTCTACATTCTATAATCTAAATTCTGTATTCTATGATCTTCTACAATCCATATTGTTTTGTAGTCTTCTATTGTTTATATTCTTCTAGAACGTATATTCTATGTTCTTCTGTATTCTTTATTCTAATTCTTCTATATTCTCTATTCTTCCATATTCTTTATTCTTCCACATTCTGTATTCTACATTCTACTATATTTGTTTACTTGTATTTTCTATAGCCTTCTATATTTTCTATTCTTCTATATTCTAAATTTATATTTGATGTTCTTCTATATTCTGTATTCTACTGTAATGTATATTCTATAATCTATATTCTTGTTTATATTCTTCTATATTCCATATTCTTGTATATTCTGTATTCTACTATTTTCTATATTCCTTTTTATTCTGTATTCTATCTTCTGTGTTCTATGTTCAATAATCTTCTATGTACTATATCTTTGTGTATTCAATATTCCATAATCTCTATTCTAAATTCTTCTATATTCTATATTCCACATTCTAAATTCTATGTTCTTCTATATTTTCCTATATCGTATATTACATACTCTCTATTCTATATTTGATGTTCTATGTTCTATATTGTATATTTTTCTCTATACTATATTCTTCTGTATTCTATATCCCATAATCCATATTGTATATTCTACATTCTATATTCTCAGATCTTCTATATTCTACATTCTGTACTCTATATTCTACATTCTATATTCTTCTAGATTCTGTATTGTAGATTCTATATTTTTCTATATTCTATGTTCTATATTCAATCTTCTATTTTCTATATTTTTACATATAGTATATTTTTGTGTATTCTATATTCCATATTCTTTATACTATATTCAACATTCTACATTCTTCTATATTCCATATTCTCCTATATTCCATATTTTACATTCTACGTTCTATATTCCATAACCTTCTATATTGTATAATTTATAATCTTCTATCTTCTATAATCTATATTCTCCTAAATTCTTCATTCTGTATATTTTGCATTCCATATTCTGTATTCTACATTGTACATTTTATATTCTTCTGTATTCTATATTCTAAATTTATATTCTATTTTCTTCTATATGCTATATTCTTCTATAATGTATATTCTATATTCTTCTTTATTCCAAATCCTCTATACACTATATTCTTCTATTTTCAGTTCTTTTATATTTTGTATTCTATCTCCAGTGTTCTATGTTCCATATTCTATATTTTAAATCCTCTATATTCTATGATCTATGTTCTTCTATATTCCATATTTTTGTACATTCTATATTCCATACTCTGTATTCTGTATTCTATGTTCTATATTCTATATTTTTCTACATACAATATTCTTCTATATTCTATATTGCATATTCTATATTCTACATTCTGCATTGCATATTTTAAATTCTTCTATATTCTTATTCTGTATTCTATATTCTACATTCTAAATTCTATATTCTATGTTCTTCCATATTCTTCTATATTCTATGTTTTTCTATATACTGTATTTTTCTGTATTCTATATTCCATGTTCTACATTCTTCCTTCCATATTCTATATTCTTCTATATTGTATATTCTGTATTTTACCTTCTACATTCTATATTCCATAATCTTCTATATTATATAATGTATATTCTCTATATTATATATTTTTATTCTAAATTTTATATTCTATATTCTAAATTCTATATTTTTCTCTATTTCATTGTATTCTATATTCAATGTTGTTTTGGATATTCTATAATTTTTATAATTTTCTGTACTCTATGATCCATATTGGATATTCTGTATACTATATTCTACAATCTATATTCTCTTATATTCCATCTTTTGTATTCTCTATTTAATTCTACATTCTATATTCCAGAATCTTCTATATTCTGTAATCTATATTCTTCTATATTCTATATTTTATATTCTATATTCTACTTTGTACCTGCTCTATTCCACATTTATCTCTATTCTTTATTTTTCTATATTCTCTTCCATACTCTGTATTCTATATTCCATATTTGATGTTCTATATTCTGTTTTATATTCTGTTTTTATATACTATATTCTTCTGTATTCTACATTCTATATTCTATATTCTACATTCTGCATTCTATATTCTATATTCTTCCATGTTCTGTATTCTATACTCTTCTACATTCTTATTGTACATTCTATATTCTTCTGTTATAATCTATATTCATCTATCTGCTATACTGTATATTGTACATTCTAAATTCTATATTCAGTATTCTACAGTCTACATTCTATATTCTAAATTTTTCAATATTCTTTATTCTTCTCTATTCTCTATTCCATTTTCTTCTATATTCTATATTTTTATATTCTAAATTTTTCTGAATTCTATATTCTATATTTTTATTGAATAGTCTACCTTCTAATCTGTATATTCTGTATTCTTCTGTAATCTAATATTCCCTTATATTCTCTATTCCATATTCTCTATTCTACGTTCTATATTCTTCTATAGTTTGTAATCTATACACTTCTACTTTCTCTATTCTCTATTTCTCAATAGTGTATATCCTATACCCTATATTTGTCAATATTCTATTTTCTTCTACGTTCTATCTTCTATATTCTGTAGTCTGTCATCTACGTTCTTCCATAATTTGCCTTCTATATCCTATATCTTCTATATTCTAAATTTATGCTCTATGTTTTCCTATATTCTGTATTATATATTTTCAATATTCTATATTCTTCTATAATTATATTCTACATTCTCCAATTTTCCATATTCTTCTATACTCTATATTCTTTTTCCTTTTATATTCTGTACTGTATCTTCTATATTCTATGTTCTTCTATATACTATATTCCTCTATATTCTATTGTCAGTATTCTGTATTCTACCTTCTAAATTCTTCTATATTCTATATTCTGTATTTTAATTCTATATTCTAAATTCTTCTATATTCTGTATTCTTTTACATTCTATTTCTATATATAGGTTCTATACACCATACTCTGTATTCTGTATTGTATATTCAAAGTTCTATGTTCTATATTCTTCTATGTGTATATTTTTCTGTACAGTACACTCTATGTTGCATATCGTATATGCTATATTCTACATTCCGTACTCTTCTATATACTGTATTCTATATTCTATATTTTACATTCCACATTCTGTAATTTTCTATAATCTATAATCTTTATTCTATAGTCTTTATTCTGTATTTTGTATTCTACATTCTTTCTATATTCTAAATTCCGTATTCTATGTTCTTCTATAATCTATATTCTGTATTGTAGTCTTCAAAAAAATTTTTTTTTATTGTGTGTATTCTTCTATTATGTATATTCTATATTCTAATTCTTCTATATTCTCTATTCTTCCATATTCTGTATTCTACTGTATTCTTTTTCTTGTATTTTCTATAGCCTTCTATATTTTCTATTCTTCTGTATTCTAAATTTATATTCGATATTCTTCTATATTCTGTATTCTATATTCTACTGTAATGTATATTCTATAAACTATATTCTTGTTTATATTCTATATTCTTGCATATTCTGTATTCTACTATTTTCTATATTCTTTTATATTCTGTGTTCTGTGTTCTATGTTCAATATTCTTCTGTATACTATAACTTTCTATAGTCTATATTGTATATTCTCTATTCTAAATTGTTCTATATTTATATTCCACATTCTAAATTCTATGTTCTTCTGTATTCTATATTTTCCTATATCCTATATTCCATACTCTCTATTCTGTATTCGATGTTCTATATTTTTCTCTATACTATATTCTTCTGTATTCTATAGTCCATATTCCATATTCTACATTCTATATTCTAAAATCTTCTATATTCTACATTCTATATTCTTCTAGATTCTAGATCCTAGATTTTTCTATATTCTATGTTCTATATTCAATCTTCTATTTTCTATATTTTTACATACACTATATTTTTGTGTATTCTATATTCCATATTCTTTATCCTATATTTAACATTCTATATTCTTCTATATTCTATATTTTGCATTCTACATTCTATGTTCCATAATCTTCTATATTGTATAATTTATAAACTTCTATATTCTATAATCTATATTCTCTTAAATTCTTCATTCTATACTTTGCTTTGTATATTCTGTATTCTACATTGTACATTTTATATTCCTCTGTATTTTATATTCTAAATTTATATTCTATTTTCTTCTATATTCTGTATTCTTTATGCTATATTCTTCTATAACGTATATTCTATATTCTTCTTTATTCCAAATCCTCTATACACTGTATTCTTCTATTTTCAAAGTTCTTTTACATTCTGTATTCTATCTTCAGTGTTCTATGTTCCATATTCTATATTTTAAATTCTCTATATTCTACAATCTATGTTCTTCTATATTCTGTTTTTATATATTCTGTATTCTATACTCTGTATTCTATATTCGATGTTCTATATTCTACATTTTTCGACATACAATATTCTTCTATATTCTATATTGCATATTTCATATTCCATATTCTACATTCTATATTTTAAATTCTTCTGTATTCTATGTTCTGTATTCTACATTCTAAATTCTATATTCTGTTCTTCCATATTCTCCTATAATCTATATTTTTCTATATACTATATTTTTCTGTATTCTATATTCCATATTCTACATTCTTCCTTCTATATTCTATATTCTTCTATGTTCTGTATTCTATATTCTTCTATATTATATATTCTGTATTTTACATTCTATATTCCTTTATCTTCTCTATTCTATAATCTATATTCTTCTATATTCTGTGTTCTTTATACTTTATTTTGTATTCTATGTTCTATATTCTATGTTCTACATTCTTCTATAGTATCTATTTTCCATATTCTATATTCCATACTCTGTGTTCTATATTCAATGTTCTTTTTCTATATCGTATATTTTTCTGTATTCTATATTCTACATTCTATACTCTCTATTCTTCTATACTCTCTATCATATATTCTTCTATATTGTATATTCTGTACTTTACATTCTACATTCTAAGTTCCATAACCTTCTATATTCTATAATGTATATTCCCTACATTATGTATTATTTATTCTATATTTTATATTCTACATTCCATATTCTAAATTCTGTATTTTTCTCTAGTCCATTGTCTGTATTCTATATTCAATGTTGTTTTGTATATTTTTTATAATTTTCTGTATTCTATATTCCGTATTGCATATTTTGTATACTATATTCTACATTGTATATTCTCTTATATTCCATCTTCTATATTCCCTATTTAATTCTACATTCTATATTCCAGAATCTTCTATAATCTATATTCTTCTATATTCTATGTTCTTTATTCTATATTTTATATTCTGTATTTTACTTTGTGCATACTCTATTCTATATTTATCTCTATTCTATATTTTTTTATATTCTCTATTCCATAGTCTGTATCCTATATTCAATACTTGATGTTCTATATTCTACGTTCCACATTCTATATTTTTTATATACTATATTCTTCTGTATTCTACAGTCTATATTCCATATTCTATATTCTACATTCTCTATGAGTCAGAAATCGACTCGACGACAGTGGGTTTGCTTTTTTTGATGGGTGTATTCTTCCATGTTCTGTATTCTATACTCTTCTACATTGTTATTCTACATTCTATATTCTTCCGTTATAATCTATATTCTCCTATCTGCTATATTTTATATCGTACATTCTATATTCTATATTCAGTATCCTACTGTCTACATTCTATATTCTAAATTTTTCAATATTCTTTATTCTTCTCTATTCTCTATTCCATATTCTATCTTCTCCTTTCTACATTCTATATTCCATTTTCTTCTATACTCTATCTTCTACATTTTATATTCTAAATTTTTCTGAATTCTATATTCTTCTATATTCTATATTTATATTGTATATTTTACCTTCTAATCTCTATATTCTTCTGTAATCCAATATTCGCTTAAATCCTCTATTACATATTCTCTATTCTACATTCTTCTATATTTTGAAATCTATATTCTTCTACTTTCTCTAGTGTATATCCTATACACTATATTCTATATTTGTCAATAGTCTATTTTCTTCTATGTTCTGTCTTCTATATTATGTAGTCTGTCATCTATATTCTTTATTCTTCTATATTCTGCATTCTTTAAAAAAATTTTTTATATCCTATATCTTCTATATTCTAAACTTATGCTCTGTTTTCCTATATTCTGTATTCTATTTTTTAATATTCTATATTCTTCTGTAATTATATTCTACATTCTCCTATTTTCCATATTCTTCTATACTCTATATTCTTCTATATTCTTTTATATTCTGTTTTGTATCTTCTATGTTCTATATAGTATAATCCTCTATTCTATAGTCCATATTCTATATTCTACATTCTAAATTCTTTTACATTGTATATTCTACATTCTAAATTCTTTTACATTGTATATTCTACATTCTAAATTCTGCTATGTTCTATATTCTTTTATATTCTATTTCTGTATTTTTCCATATTATAGGTTCTCTATTCCATACTCTGTTTTCTGTATTCAAAGTTCTATGTTCTATATTCTTCATTTTTCTATGTACTATATTTTTCTGTATGGTGTATTCTATGTTCCATATTCTATATGTTATATTCTACATTCTGTATTCTTCTACATTCTGTATTCTATATTCTATATTTTACATTCTACATTCCATAATTTTCTGTATTCTATAATCTGTATTCTATATTCTATAGTCTTTATTCTATATTTTATATTCTGTATTCTACATTCTTTCTCTCTTCTAAATTCTTTATTCTATGTTCTTCTATAATCTATATTCTGTATTGTATAGACTTCTATTGTGCATATTCTTCTATAATGTATATTCTATATTCTTCTGTATTCTATATTCTAATTCTTCTAAATTCTCTATTCTTCCATATTCTGTATTCTTCAATATTCTGTATTCTACATTCTACTATATTCTTTTTCTTGTATTTTGTATAGCCTTCTATATTGCATATTCTTCTCTAGTCTAAATTTCTATTTGATATTCTTCTATATTCCGTATCCTATATTCTTCTGTAATGTATATTCTATAATCTATATTCTTGTTTGTATTCTTCTGTATTCCATATTCTTGTATATTCTATATTCTGTTTTTATATTCTTTTATATTCTGTATTCTATCTTCTGTTTCTGTATTCTATGTTCAATATTCTTCTATATACTATATTCATATTCTATATTCTAAATTCCATGTTCTTCTATATTCTATATTTTCCTATAATACTCTCTATTCTTTTTTGATGTTCTATATTCTACATTTTTCTCTATACTATATTCTTCTGTATTCTATATTGCATATTCCATATTGTATATCTACAATGTATATTCTAAAATCTTCTATATTCTACGTTCTGTATTCTATATTCTACATTCTATATTCTTCTAGATTCTATTGTAGATTCTATATTTTTCTATATTCTATGTGCTATATTCAGTCTTCTATTTTCTATATTTTACATATACTATATTTTTGTGTATTCCATATTCTTTATCCTATATTTAACATTCTATAATCTTCTATATTCTCCTATATTCTATATTTTACATTCTATATTCCATAACCTTCTATATTGTATAATTTATAATCTTCTATATTCTATAATCTATATTCTCCTAAATTCTTCATTCTGTATTTTGCATTCTATATTCTGTATTCTACATTGTACATTTTATATTCCTCTGTATTCTAATTTCTAAATTTATATTCTATTTTCTTCTCTATTCTGTATTCTTTATGCTATATTCTTCTATAATGTATATTCTATATTCTTCTTTATTCCAAATCCTCTATACACTATATTCTTCTATTTTCAAAGTTCTTTTACATTCTTCTGTATTCTATCTTCAGTGTTCTTTGTTCCGAATTCTATATTTTAAATTCTCTACATTCTGTAATCTATGTTCTTCTATATTCTATATTTTTGTCAATTCTATATTCCATACTCTGTATTCTATATTTGATGTTCTATATTCTATTTGTCTACATACAATATCCTTCTATGTTCTATATTGCATATTGCATATTCCTTATTCTATATTCTACATTCTATATTTTAAATTATTCTATATTCTATGTTCTGTATTCTATACTCTATATTCTAAATTCTATACTCTATGTTCTTCCATATTCTATATTTTTATATGCTATATTTTTCTGTGGTCTATATTCCATATTCTACATTCTTCCTTCTATATTCTATATTCTACTATATTCTGTAGTCTATATTCTTCTATATTGTATATTCTGTATTTTACATTCTATATTCTACATTCCCTTATCTTCCATATTCCATAATCTATATTCTTCTATATTCTGTCTTCCTTATACTTTATTTTATATTCTACATTCTATATTTTCTACATTCTATATTCCATACTCTGTGTTCTATATTCAATGTTCTTTTTATATATTCTGTATTTTTCTATATAATTTTCTGTATTCTATATTCTACATTCTATACTCTATACTCTTCTATAGTCTGTATCATATATTCTATATTGTATATTCTGTATTTTACATTCTACATTCTATATTCCGTAATGTTCTATATTCTATAATGTATATTCTCTATATTATTTTTTATTCTATATTCTGTGTTCTACATTCTATATTCTAAATTCTATATTTTCTCTTCCATTGTCTGTATTCTATATTCAGTGTTGTTTTCTATATTCTATATATTTTATAATTTTCTGTATTCTATATTCCATATTGCATATTCTGCATACTATATTCTACATTGTATATTCTCTTATATTCCATCTTTTATATTCTCTATTTAATTCTACATTCTATAATCCAGAGTCTGCTATATTATATAATCTATATTCTTCTATATTCTGTTCTTTATTCTATATTTTATATGCTGTATTTTGTATTCTACTTTGTACATACTCTATTCTATATTTTTCTATATTCTCTATTCCATACTCTGTTTCTTCTATTCCATATTCAATGTTCTATATTCTATGTTCTATATTTTTATATACTATATTCTTCTGTATTCTATATTCCATATTCTACATTCTATAAAAAGTGGGAAATCGACTCACGACAGTGGGCTTGGTTTTTTTGATGGGTATATTCTCCCATGATTTGTATTCTATACTCTTCTACATTCTTATTCTACATTCTATATTCTTCTGTTATAATCTATATTCTTCTATCTGCTATATTCTATATTGGACATTCTATATTCAATATTCTACAGTCTACATTCTGTATTCTAAATTTTTCAATATTCTTTATTCTTCTCTATTCTCTATTCCATATTCTATGTTCTCCATTCTACATTCTATATTCCATTTTCTTCTATATCGTACATTTTATAAATTTTTCTGAATTCTGTATTCTATATTCTATATTTTTATTGTATAGTCTACCTTCTAATCTCTATATTCTATACTCTTCTGTAATCTAATATTCTCTTATATTGTCTATTCCGTATTCTCTATTCTACATTCTATATTCTTCTATATTTTGTAATCTATATTCTTCTACTTTATTCTATATTCTTCAATAGTGTATATCCTATACCCTGTATTCCCTATTTGTCAATATTCTATTTTCTTCTATGTTCTTTCTTCTATGTTCTGTAGTCTGTCATCTATATTCTTTATTCTTCTATATGCTGCATTCTATATTCTATATCTTCTATATTCTAAATTTATGCTCTATGTTTGCCTATATTGTGTATTCTATATTTTCCTAATATTCTATATTCTCCTATTATTATATTCTACATTATCCTATTTTCCATATTCCATATTCTTCTATACTTTATATTCTTCTATATAATTTTTTCTTTTATATTCTGTATTGTATATTCTATGTTCTATGTTTTTCTATATACTATATTCCTCTATATTCTATAGTCCATATTCTATATTCTGTGTTCTGAATTCTTCTATATTCTGTATGTTATATTCTATATTCTTCTATGTTCTATATTCTTTTATATTCTATTTCTATATTTTTCCATATTCTAGGTTTTATATTCCATACTCTGTATTGTATATTGTATATTCAAAGTTCTATGTTCTATATTCTTTATTTTCCTATATACTACCTTTTTCTGTATGGTATATTCTACATTCCATATTCTATATGCTATATTCTACATTCTATATTCTATATTTTACGTTCTACATTCTATAATTTTCTATATTCTATAATCTGTATTCTATATTCTATAATCTTTATTCTATATTTTGTATTCTACATTCTACTTCCTATATTCTAAATTCTGTATTCTAGGTTCTTTTATAATCTACACTCTGTATTGTATATTATGCTATTGTGTATATTCTTCTATAATGTATATTCTATATTCTTTTGTATTCTATATTCTAATTCTTCTATATTCTCTATTCTTCCATATTCTGTATTCTCCCACATTCTGTATTCTACATTCTAGTATATTTTTTCTTGTATTTTCTATAGCCTTCTATATTCTATATTCTTCTATATTCTAAATTTATATTTGATATTCCTCTATATTCTGTATTCTATTTTCTACTGTAATGTATATTCTATAATCTACGTTCTTGTTTATATTCTTCAATATTCCATATTCTTGTATATTCTATATTCTACTCTTTTCTATATTCTTTTATATTCTGTATTCTATCTTCTGTGTTCTATGTTCAATATTCTTCTATATACTATAACTTTCTACATTCTATATTCCTTATTCTAAATTCTTCTATATTCTAAATTCCACATTCTAAATTCTATGTTCTTCTATATTCTATAGTTTCCTATATCCTATATTCCATACTCTCTATTCTATATTTGATGTTATATGATCTATATTCTACATTTTTCTTCTTACTATAATTTTCTGTATTGTATACTCCATATTGTATATTCTACATTCTATAGTCTAAAATCTTCTATATTCTATATTCCGTATTCTGTATTCTACATTCTATATTTTTCTAGATTCTATATTCTAGATTCTGTATTTTTCTATATTCTACATTCTATATTCAATCTTCTATTTTTTATATTTTTACATACACTATATTTTTGTGTATTCCATATTCTTTATACTATATTCAACATTCTATAGCCTTCTATATTCCATATTATATATTTTACATTCTATATTCCATAATCTTCTATATTTTATAATTATTAATCTATATTCTACAATCTATATTCTCCTAAATTCTTCATTCTATACTTTGCTTTCTATATTCTGTCTTCTACATGGTACTTTTTATATTCTTCTGTATTCTATATTCTAAATTTATATGCTATTTTCTTCTGTATTCTGTATTTTTATGCTATATTCTTCTATAATGTATATTCTATATTCTTTATTCCAAATCCTCTATACACTATATTCTATGTTCAAAGTTCTTTTATATTCTGTATTCTATCTTCAGTGTTCTATGTTCCATATTCTATAATTTAAATTCTCTGTATTCTATAATCTATGTTCTATATTTTTGTATATTCTATATTCTGTTTTTATATTAAATGTTCTATATTCTATATTTTTCTACATGCAATATTCTTCCATATTCTATATTGTGTATTTCATATTGTATATTCCACATTCTGCACTCTATATTTTAAATTTTTCTATATTCTATGTTCTTCCATATTCTTCTATATTCTATATTTTTCTATATACTATATTTCTCTGTATTCTATGTATCATATTCTACATTCTTCCTTCTATATTCTTCTATATTCTGTATTTGATATTCTATATTGTATATTCTGTATTTTATATTCTATATTCCACTATCTTCTATATTCTATAATCTATATTCTGTTTCTGTATACTTTATTTTATATTCCATATTTTGCATTCTTCATTCTATATTCTATATTTTTCTATACTCTTTATTTTCTGTATTCTATATTCCATACTCTGTGTTCTATATTCCATATTCTGTATACTATATTCTACATTCTATATTCTCTTCTATTCCATCTTCTATATTCTCTATTTAATTCTACATTCTATATTCCGGAATCTTCTATATTCTATATTCATCTATATTCTATGTTCTTTATTCTATATTTTATATTCTACTTCTACATACTCTATTCTATATTCTATATTTATCTCTATTCTACATTTTCTATAATCTCTTTTCCATATTCTGTATTCTATATTCGATGTTCTCTATTGTATGTTCTATATACTATATTATTCTGTATTTTACCTTCTATATTCCATATTCTATATTCTACATTCTGCATTCTATATTCTTCCATGTTCTGTATTCTATACTCTTCTACATTCTTATTCTACATTCTATATTCTTCTATCTGCTATATTCTATATTGTACATTCTAAATTCTATATTCAATATTCTACAGTCTACATTCTATATTCTAAATTTTTCAATATTCTTTATTCTTCTCTATTTCATATTCTATGGTCTGCATTCTACATTCTATATTCCATTTTCTTCTATATTCTATATTCTACATTTTATATTCTAAATTTTTCTGAATTCTATAGTCTTCTATATTTTTATTGTATATTCTACCTTCTAATCTCTATATTCTATATTCTTCTGTAATCTAATATTCTCTTATATTCTCGATTCCATAGTCTCTATTCTACATTCTTCTATATTTTGTAATCTATATTCTTCTACTTTCTCTATTCTATATTCTTCAATAGTGTATACCCTATATTCCATATTTGTCAATATTCTGTTTTCTTCTATGTTCTATCTTCTATATTCTCCAGTCTGTCATCCATATTCTTTATTCTTCTATATTCTGCATTCTATATCCTATATTTTCTATATTCTAAATTTATGCTCTACGTCTTCCTATATTCTGTATTCTATATTTTTCAATATTCTGTATTCTTCTATTATTATATTCTACATTCTCCTATTTTCCATATTCCATATCCTTCTATACTCTTTTTTCTTTTATATTCTGTATTGTATCTTCTATGTTCTATGTTCTTTTATATACTATATTCTTCTATATTTTGTACTCCATATTCTATATTCTACATTGTTCTATATTCTGTATTTTATATTCTGTATTCTTCTATGTTCTATATTGTTTTATATTCTATTTCTATATTTTTCCATATTCTAGGTTCTATATTCCATACTCTGTATTCTATATTGTATATTCAACGTTCTATGTTCTATATATTTTTCTATTAGTATCTTTTTCTGTATGGTATATTCTATATTCTATATGTTATATTCTACATTCTGTATTCTTCTATATTCTGTATTCTATATTCTTGTATAATTTACGTTCTACATTCCATAATTTTCTATAGACTATAATCTGTATTCTATATTCTATAGTCTTTATTCTGTATTTTGTATTCCACATTCTACTTTCTATATTCCAAATTCTGTATAATATGTTCTTCTATAATCTATATTCTGTATTGTACAGTCTTCTATTGTGTATATTCTTCTATAATGTATATTCTATATTCTTCTGTAGTCTAACTCTTCTATATTCTGTATTCTTCTATATTCAATATTCTACATTCTAGTATATTCTTTTTCTTGTATTTTCTGTAACCTTCTATGTTCTATCTTCTTCTATATTCTAAATTTATATTTGATATTCTGTATTCTATAAAAAAAATTTCTCCCATAATGTATATTCTATAATTTATATTCTTCTATATTCCATATTCTTGTATATTCTATATTCTACTATTTTCTATATTCTTTTTATATTGTGTATTCTATCTTCTGTGTTCTATGTTCAATATTCTTCCATATAGTATAACTTTCTATATTCTAAATTCTATATTTTATATTCCACATTCTAAATTCTATGTTGTTCAATATTCTATATTTTCCTCTTTTTTCTTATATTCCATACTCTCTATTCTATATGCAATGCTCTCTGTTCTATGTTCTATATTTTTCTCTATACTGTATTCTTCTGTATTCTATATTCCGTATCATATATTCTACATTCTATACTCTGAAATCTTCTAAATTCTACATTCTGTATTCTATATTCTTCTAGATTCTATATTTTTCTATATTCTACGTTCTATATTCAATCTTCTATTTTCTATATTTTTACATTACTATATTTTGTGTATTCTATATTCCATATTCTTTGTACTCTATTCAACAGTGTATATTCTTCTATATTCCTTATTCCAAATTCTCCTATATTCTATATTTTACATTCTACATTCTATATTCCATAATCTTCTATACTGTATAATTTATAATCTTCTGTTTTTTTATGGTCTATAATCTATATTCTCCTAAATTCTTCATTCTATATTTTGCATTCTATATTCTGTATTCTACATTGTACATTTTATATTCTTTTGTATTCTATGTTCTAAATTTATATTCTATTTTCTTCTCTATTCTGTATTCTTTATGCTATATTCTTCTATGATGTATATTCTATTTTCTTCTTTATTCCAAATCCTCTATACACTATATTCTTCTATTTTCAAAGTTCTTTTATATTCTGTATTCTATCTTCAGTGTTCTATGTTCCATATTCTATATTCTATATTTTAAATTCTCTGTATTCTATAATCTATGTTCTTCTATACTCTATATTTTTGTATATTCTATATTCCATACTCTGTATTCTATATTCGATGTTCTATATTCTTCTACATACAATATTCTTCTATATTCTATATTGTATATTTCATATTCCAGATTCTACATTCTATATTTTAAATTCTTCTATATTCTATGTTCTGTATTCTATATTCTAAATTCTATGTTCTTCCATATTCTTCTATATTATATATTTTTCTTTATACAATGTTTTTCTGTATTCTACATTCCATATTCTACATTCTTCCACATTGTATATTGTACTATATTCTGTATTCTATGTTCTTCTATATTGTATATTCTGTATTTTACATTCTATTTTGTACATTCCATTATCCTCTATGTGTATAATCTATATTCTTTACTCTGTGTTCTTTATACTTTATTTTCTATTCTATATTTTGTATTCTACATTCTATATTCTTCTATACTCTATATTTTCTATATTCCATACTCTGTGTTCTGTATTCAATGTTCTTTATCTATATTCTATATTTTTCTATGTAATTTTCTGTATTCTATATTCTACATTCTATACTCTATATTCTTCTATAATCTGGATCATATATTCTTCCATATTGTATATTCTGTATTTTACTTTCTATATTCCATAATCTTCTATATTCTATAATGTATATTCTCTATATTATGTATTTTTATTCTATATTTTATATTCTGTATTCTACATTCTATATAATTCTATATTTTTCTCTACTCCATTGTCTGTGTTCTATTTTCAATGCTGTTTTGTATATTCTATATTTTTAATAATTTTTTATTCTATATTCCATATTGCATATTCCGTATACTATATTCTACAATCTATATTCTCTTATATTCCATCTTCTGTATTCTCTATTTAATTCTACATTCTATATTCCAGAATCTTGTATATTCTATAATCTATATACTTCTATATTCTATGTTCTTTATTCTATATTTTATATTCTATTTTGTACATACTCTATTCTATATTGTATATTTTTCTATATTCTCTATTCCATACCCTGTATTCTATATTCCATATTTGATGTTCTATATTCCATGTTCTATATTTTTATATGCTATATTCTTCTGTATTCTACATTCTATGTTCCATATTCTATATTCTACATTCTATATTCTTCCATGTTCTGTGTGCTATACTCTTCTATATTCTTATTCTACATTCTATATTCTTGTTATAATCTATATTCTATCTGCTATATTCTATAGTGTACATTCTAAATTCTATATTCTGCAGTCTACATTCTATATTCTAAATTTTTCAATATTCTTTATTCCTCTCTAGTCTGTATTCCATATTCTATGTTCTCCATTCTACATTCCGTTTTCTTCTATATTCTACATTTTATATTCTATATTTTTCTCAATTCTATATTCTTCTATATTCTATTTTTATTGTATATTCTACATTCTAATCTTTATATTCTATGTTCTTCTGTAATCTAATATTCTCTATTCTACATTCTTGTATATTTTGTAATCTATATTCCTCTACTTTCTTTATTCTATTTTCTTCAATAGTGTATATCCTGTACCCTATATTCCACATTTGTCAATATTCTATTTTCTTCTACCTTCTAACTTCTATATTTTCTAGTCTGTCATCTATATTTTTTATTCTTCTATATCCTATATCTTCTATATTCTAAATTTATGCTTTATGTTTTCCTATGTTCTGTATTCTGTATTTTCCAATATTCTCTATTCTTCTATAATTATATTCTACATTCTCCTGTTTTCCGTATTCAATATTCTTCTATAGTCTATATTCTTCTATATTCTTTTTTCCTTTATATTCTGATTTGTATCTTCTATGTTCTGTGTTCTTCTATATACTATA